>NW_026946367.1:0-99421 GCF_033847375.1 Trichoderma aggressivum f. europaeum
CCCCCCCCCCCCCCCCCCCCCCCCCCCCCGCCCCGCGGGAGATTTGATGGGTATATCATTATGATGCTCCGGGGGATTGGATGGTGGGATGCTGGATAGAGTAGAAAGGCAAATAGCTAAAGAAAAAGCTGCTGGTAACAGACAAAACTTGTCTTTTTCTATTTACCCTCAAGTGCCTCTTTTTCTCTTTTCAAGTCGGACGAATCTCATCCATCTCATTGTATCTCATCTCAACTCTCACCCGATTCTCGTTTGAGGATATAGACATCAACAACAACAACAACACCAACAACCACAGCAAACATGTCAAGTCAGTCAATGGAAAAGGAGCGCACCGACTCGGCAGAGGAGTACGGCTCCGACTCTGCCCCCGAATCAGTGCCTCCCCGCCGTGAGCGAAGACAAATGCAACGGACGCAGCGCCGCGGACAGCAGCAGCAGCAGCAACGAAACGGACCCCTGGACCAGCTGCCCGTGGGCGGCGAGCTGGGACAGGTCGGGCAGACGGCAGGCGGCGTGCTGGGAGGCGTGACGAACACGCTGGGCGGCGTTACGAACAATGCCGTCGACCAGAAGGGCGGCGGCGACGGCGGGAAGAGCGACACGCTGAGGTTGCGGCTGGACCTGAACCTGGATATCGAGATTCAGCTCAAGGCCAAGATTCACGGTGATTTGGAGCTGGCGTTGTTGTAAGTCAAAACTACCCCCCCTTTCTTTTCTTTTTTCTACTCCTACTTCCCTTCCCTAGCCCAGCCATCTGTCCTATCATCTACTTCCGTCCCCCTGGGTATCACATTTTCTTACAAATGCGGCACCCGCATCTCTCTTCAGGACTGGCTAGTTATGAGGCTTAAAAATTATGAACCACCAGAGAAAAATAAATACTGGACGAATCGGCTAATGACGTTGCGCTCTTGTTCACATCACCAGGAACTGAGAAGACAACGAAGAAAACGTTTCAACAATACCGGGCTGGGCGCTTTCTGCCTATAGCGAGAGCCCCCTTGATCGATCCGACGTCTTACGATTTTGGTGGATGTTTTTTTTTACATCCTTACGTTATTTTTTTTTGTTTTAATCTATTACAGAAGCCTCTTTTTTTGTTTTTCCTTTGTACTTTGGGAGGATCGGGGATGAGATCCGCAGGGGTCATGAGAATGGATGAGGCTATTTGGATTTAGTGTGTGGGAGTGAACCAATTATAGCGCGGGAGGATGACGGCTGCCCTGTTTTTACGGTGGACTATTACGATTGTCTCACGTATGTATTGTCGCATAAAGAATGGAGATAATGAGTACCTAAGAACTTGTGCTCCGGATTCTCTTGGTTTAATATTATACAGTACATGATTCTACAATATCTCTACACATTTTGATGATAATGAGGCTACGACAAGTCCAGCCACAGAGACGCGTCAGCCACAGTGTCACGAGCCACATGTGTTGCAAGTTCATCTGCTAACCTGAACTCGAAATCGTCGACACAGATCAAGCCACGCCCATTGTTTTGGGGCGTGGCTGACACACTTTGTGGCTGTTGACTTTTTGTCGACATTCGGAAAGTTCGTTGCCAGAAACTGGAACTAAACAGCTGAGGCGGAAGAAACGGTCCAGAAACGGCAGATTGGCTCAAACGGAGGCTGCAGAAACAAGAATCATTTGCAAAGTTCCTGCAGCCGCGGATCAAGAAACGTGGAGCAAGTTCTGCAGAGTTGGGAAATTCATGGCACATGCATGGATGGAGCTCGTGCTGCACGCAATTCGTTGGAGACGAATCCCTGCAAAGTGCGGATGTAAGTAAAGCAGCTGGTGCTACTATTGCGGGTTAGGGATCGGCATGCGGGATGATGTACGGCCATGTCATCATCTGCAAGGCATGTGTGTGTGTTTTTCGCACATGATGACGGCATTTGCTCTTTATTTCTGACAGTTGAAGGGCCTGGTGCTTGTATCCAGAAAGCGGCATTACATCAATGTTGAGCTTGGCTCTTTGTCAAGGCGCTTGTCTGGTGGGAAACGCGCAATCTCACTCTTCATAACAAAAATCCCTTTGATCAAACTTATTGCTTGTTTGCTACTATCTCTGGCCTGATGCCACATATGCAGTCACCCCTCAAGAGCCCGCAGTTGCCGTCCTGCGACAGAGATCGACAGGAACGACGACCTTCGTCTAGCCACAGACTCGTCATGCTACCTCGACCAGAAGACAAGAAGGAGTCTCACAATAGCAGTAGCAGTAGCAGTAGCAACAACACCAAGCCTAAAAACCCGGACATCAAAATCCCGAGGATACAGCCCATTGAGCAGGACGAGCCGCTGGCGTCCCGCGCCAAGGGCCTGGTGGGCAAGTTTGTCGACGAGTTTGGCAACATCCTCGACTGGGATGGCACCGTGCTGGGGTCCGCGGAAGGCGATCTGCCCTCCATGGTGGGACGGCCAGTGTCCGAGTCCGGCGAGATCCTGGACAACGCCGGGGAGGTGGTGGGTTATGTGTCGGAGAACCACACGAGGCCGGCGCTGAGCGACCTGGAGGGCGGGCTGAAGATTGACGGGGACGGCAACATTTACAACAAGAACGGCGACATTGTCGGCAAGATGAATAAGCCTTCTACGGGGGAGGGAGAGACTTCAGGAAAGCAGGATGCGGATCAGGGCAAGGCGTCGAATGATGCGGGAGCAAAGGCGAATGCCGCAACACCAAGTCCTTCGGAGGTGTATCTGGATGTCAAATCAACACACGACGGCATCCAGCTCACTATCAAGATACCCACCATTTTCAAAAATGGAAATTGAAAAATTCTACTTAGATGGCTGCTTTTGGGTATACCAAGGTCGTGGGCAGGGATAATTCAGGCGTTGGTTGGCGTTGTCTGTCAATCTGGCGATAGCATCATCTACGATGTTTTTTTGTGCAAGATACTATTAGGGGCTACCAATGATTGATTTCCCATGATTTTCGATATCCTTACATCTTCAAAGCTTGCGAAATACAGTCCATGCGTCATAACCATCCCTCAACAACAAATCTTCAACTATGCCCCCTACAGTACAACAGCTACTCAAGGGGTGCAATGATTTCACCGCCACACTTCTTCTATCCAGACTCCCCAATATAAGAAACCTGTTTGAACGTGAGAAACCCAACGCCACATGATAAATGAATACGACACCCATACAGCTAGGCTGTGGCGAGTGTGGCTTGCCCACGACGACAAGATCGCCTCTCGGGTCTCTCTGGCGAGGACATCCCTGCCGCGGGCCCGCGCTACCGTGAGCTCCAAGGAGCTTCTCGTCCTGTGTGGGAGCTCGAGAGACAGCTGGTGGCTTTGTCTGATATCATGGTGATATGATATCCCCTTGCTAAACGTGTTCAAACATGTCCTTTGTTCAGCCACGATGCTTTCCATCGGGGATTATCCATGTTGGAAAGACGTAATACGGGGTTCCGCGTGCGTCATGCCGCGTTGGATATATTGCTGAGATGGGGTATTCATCGAGAATCGAGATCATAGATGTTCGCAGTGACGCTGTCAAAGAATGGGAGGTATTGCATGGCAGTCAGGCATGTGTTTGTGCAACCTGCTGGAAATGTATGATGAAAGGCCGCAACTTTATTTTCCTGTCAGCTTTCATGTGAATATATAGATATATATATGTCCATGTGATAAGAAAGATTATCATCCGATTGAGCAAATCATAAACTACACACTGCGAGCTAATTCCTCTCTTCACATGTAAACGCTATTCAATCGCAAACCCCAAACTTAACCATTTCGTGAATCTGAGTGTTGAATCCAAAATGCCGTTCCCAAAGCCAGTCGCTGTTCAAGGAGGTTGGCAGGTCAAGGAGAGCCCTTCTCAGGAGCAGAACAACCCAGGTTGGTGACAATACATCTTTACTGGCTTACTGTCATTCTGTTATTATATGTCTAACGCGGTTCCAAAATAGTTGACATGCGATCTGTCCCTCGGTCTGCCGCTGGCGTCGTGACCGACTCGGGAGATATCCTGGACCGGTCTGGAAAGTCCATCGGAAAGCTTACCGAGTCAGGAGACCCTGGCCAGCTCGTGGGAAACGCAGTCACAGCTTCGGGAGATATCCTGGATTCATCAGGAAATGTTCTCGCCAAAGCTACCCTCAATGAAGAGGAGGAGGGTGGCGAATACACAACCGAATCTACTGAGAAGGACCAGAAGGACCAGAAGGATCAGAAGGACGACAAAGGCTGGGACCTGATGGGCAAGGGCAAGTCGGCCTATCAGACAGCCAGCAACCTCCAAAAGCCCGTTTCCCAAGGAATGGACCTGGTTAGTAGGATGCAGAAGCCCAGCGAGGATGGACAGAGCTCACCCACTGATTCCTCGATCCAGATGAGCCAAGGCGACACCAAGCAGCCACAAGAGGAGCTGGAGGGTCAAGAGAAGACACTCGAAAAGGCCCCTGGAAAGCAAGACGAAGAGCTCATCTCGATGGAAGATAAGTCGGAAGAAACCAAAGAAGAGGTGGGCAAGGGCTCGGGCAAGGATGTTGATGTCGAACCAGATACCAAGGAGCTGGAGTCGCAAGACAAGCTTCAGGAGGAAGCCCCCAAGCCAATCGAAGGCGAAGGACTTGACAAGGAGAAGCCTGACGAATTGACAGAAGGCGAAGACCTCGCCAAGGACAAGGCGGAGGAAGGCGAAGAACTTGCCAAGGACAAGGTCGAGGAAGAAGGAGAAAAGATTGACTTCTCAGAGCTCAAGGGAACCAAGGTCAACAAAGCCGGCAACCTCGTCAACAAGCAGGGCGATATCATCGGGCGTCTGGTTGAAGGTGATCCCAAGCAGCTCATTGGCAAGAGAGCAGATGAGAATGGAAACATCTGGAACGACGAGGGCAAGGTTATTGGCAAAGCCGAGCCATTGTCCCACCATGAGCGTGGCGACGAAAAGGACTTTGCTCCGTTCGAGAACTTCCCCGATGCCGTCGTGGAGGCCGATGGTCGTGTAATGTTCGAAGGCAAGCAGGTTGGTGTTGTTGTCGAGGGCGACGCGAAGCATCTCAAGGGCAGCAAGGTCGACGAGGATGGTGATATCCTGGACCGCCGAGGAAACGTCGTTGGCAAAGCAGAGGCCTGGGATGAACCCGAGGCTGAACCCGAAGCTGTCGTCGACAAGTCTTCGCTGGCGGGCAAGAGAGTCAACAAGGCCGGCAATGTCGTTGACGGTTCGGGAGCCATCTGGGGCAGAGTCATCGAGGGTAACATTAAAGCCCTGGTTGGACGCATGTGCGACAAAGAGGGTAATGTCCTGAGCGAGTCTGGAGATGTCATTGGCAAGGCCGAACTTGTCGGCGAAGGCGAGCGAGAGGGCATGAAAGAGGGCCCCTTTGCCGAGCTGTCTGGCTGCACTGTCGCCAAAGATGGCACTGTTGTTACGCCATCCGGTGATGTCGTGGGAAGACTTACCGAGGGAGACCCCAAGAAGCTCTTTGGTCGTCAGGTTGATGAAGACGGAGACGTTGTCGACAGCAACGGAAACGTCTTGGGCAAAGCTGAGCGCTGGGAGGAGGAGGTGGAGGAGAGGAAGAAGGCCCCCTATGCGGGCCGCAAGGTGAACCGCGAGGGCAATGTCCTCGACGAAGAAGGAAACCTCATTGCGAAGCTGGTCAGCGGCGACGTTTCTGCCTGTTCCGGTAAGGAGGTTGACGAAGACGGTGATGTTGTCAACTACAAGGGCGACACCGTTGGACATGTCGCTCTCCTCGAAGACATTCCCAAGGACACCGAGGAGGACATCAAGAAGCGTGAAGAGGCTGAGAATGACCGCAAGCTGGCTTCGAAGCTGGCTGGGTGCATCGAGCAGTCTCTTGACAAGATCCGTCCCATCTGCAAGATGATTACGGATAAGATTAACACCGCGGAGAGGACCCCCAAGGAGGAGCTCGATGAAGAGCAGTTGGTCAGAGAGGTGAAGCCCCTGATTGAAGAGGGAGGCAAGATCTTGACCGAGACCAACGGCACCATCCGCGGGCTCGATCCCGACGGCCGCATCCAGCGGAACGCAAAGCACAAGGCGGGCACTAAGGAGGCATCGCCCGAGGAGTATCATCTCGCAGATGTGCTCAAGGAGGTGAGTACATGCCATTCTACGTGGGTTCATTTGTTAAGAGGATCGCCGGCTAATATGCAAATTACAGCTCACTGGCACCATCACCCAGACCATCGACAACGCAAAGAGCAAGATTGAGGGCATGCCTCACGCAAAGAAGGAGCTCAACCCGCTCTGGGGTCTCTTGTCGGAGCCCTTGTTCCAGATCATCGCCGCTGTTGGATTGCTGCTGACCGGCGTCCTGGGTCTTGTCGGCAAGCTGGTAAGCATCTACTTTTTTCATTCTGCCATTGACGATGTTTGTAAACGATCCATATGCTAATATGATGTATAGCTGAGCGGCCTCGGCCTCGGCGGAATCCTCGACAATCTCCTCGGAACGCTTGGGTTGAACAGGGTGCTCGACGGCCTTGGACTTGGCGGAGTCACCGATGCCTTGACTGGCAAGAGTGACAAGAAGAAGAAATAAACGAATAATGTCTGATGATTTTTTTGGTTTGTGTGAAAAATATGATTTATGATTGGGAATTATGAGGGTCAGAATGGGCTGGAAATGAACGAAAACGGAAGCTCGGATTTGTACCAGTTTGTATGGACGATGTATTATTACTTGGTGTTTTCTTTCGATGACTTTATTAGTATCGTTATAATGCAAGTAATTCCTTTATCGAAAGTTCAGTAATTGAGCATCTCCAACGTAACAGTGCTAGAATGTCACCGTGCCATTCCCAGGCGTGGCGGTGATTGTGATACCTCGGCTCATTCGAGCTCCAGGGTAGTAAGCATTAGCTCATTTTGACGTGGCGATGTTGTGTGATTCGTATTCACCTTTTGCTTGTCTCAATGCTGCACAGTCTACCATTGAGCAGCTGAGTAGAAGCAGTGACATTGATTGTATTCAATACGATTAGTGTAAAACGTCGCTTCAATGGCAAAGATTGTCTTCTTGATGG
The DNA here is from genome assembly GCF_033847375.1 of Trichoderma aggressivum f. europaeum. NCBI lineage: Eukaryota > Fungi > Ascomycota > Sordariomycetes > Hypocreales > Hypocreaceae > Trichoderma > Trichoderma aggressivum. Next base: position 7,043 of record NW_026946367.1, read on the forward strand.
CCGATTATGGTCATGATCCTACAGGTAGGCAGACGGAGATTTGTACCGTCGCGTCAGTGTTCGTGAGAGACTCATCAGTTGTTTAGAAACCTGCGGGCCTTACACGGCTTTCAAAGCCGCTGGATTCGACGTCAGTTTCGCGACTGAAGCAGGCAAACCACCTCAATGCGACACCAAGATGTTGGAGGGCCTTACACAGCGCCTCTTGGTGAGTCTCCTGCGTATGATAGCGCGTCATCGGGGATGGGATCTAACCAGAATCACAGGGTGCGTCATCCTCCATCGTGAAAAAGTATCGCGTCATGGCCGAATCAGAGGAATGGAAGAACCCCTTGTCATGGTCCGATGAGCAATTCACCCTGGACGCGTTTGATCTCGTGTTTCTGCCCGGAGGACACGACAAGGCCGTGACTCAAGTCATTGACTCGGAGAGAGTTCACCAGTTGCTAGTCGACTTCTTCCCCAAGACGAAGAAGCCCGGGAAGAAGGCCGTCGGAGCGGTTTGCCACGGCGTCATGGTGCTATCAGAATCTAAGAATCCGGATGGAAGCAGTGTCATTCGCGACTGCGTGACGACGGCGCTGCCGGCGCGATTCGAGCAGCTAGCTTTCTGGGGCACTCGCCTCTTCTTGGGAGACTATTACAAGACGTACGGAGCGGGGAGTGAAAACGTCGAAGACTCGGTGAGATTCTTTGCAAAACTTGCATCTCGTTCAAAACATGAGGCGAAAATGAAATTGCTGACGCTAGAGCGACAATACGATTAGGTGCGAAAAGCGCTGGCGAGTCCTAAACAATTCAAGAATAGCATTGTGCCATCACCGTGAGTTTCGCCGAGAACGAGAATTGTTGTGTTATAATGGTAATCCCGGCTAATATGGGTTTTTCTTCCAGCTTCGTCGTTGAGGATGACAACTACAACTACGTCACGGCGAGATTCCCCGGCGACGTGGACCTTTTGTCGCAGAAGCTAGTCCAGTTAGTGCAAGGCCTTTGAATCAAGGGCAACAAGCGGAAATAATATTCCTTCTTTTTTGCCGGTAGTGGTAGTGCTGCCAAGTGTTGAGATCGGGGGGAGGCGGCGGAGAGATAAAAATTGGGATGTCATGCAAAGTGAGATTTTGAAGTATCCACACCAGACCAAGAGATTTGTAAGGGAATTGGAGTGGTTTTCGATTTTGGATTTGTTTATTTGTCTAGACCCTTGAGAGTTGAGTCTTTCGGGGACCAGTTGGCCGACTTTCGTTTAACTCGGTATTCAGTCACTAACAATCAATACTCATGTGTAATCATGAACCAAAGCATCATCAGTTTCAAAAGCTTTTGTGTAAGAATTGAAAGAAGACAAGTTTAACACAAAAGGGAACAACTAACCAAGCTTACATCGTATTCGATCTGCATCAAGACAGATGTGGTTCTCGTTTCCCGTATAAGGCGGTGTTGCATTCGGATAACCTTAACACAATACCGCCTGGAACGCTGCCACACGAGATGCTACAAAGCAAAGATCAGCTTCCCGATGCTACCGTGCCATGCAACTGCTTCAACGAGTATACGTGGGGTTCTCCAGTAATGGATGCATCGTTTTGCTTACCGCTGGCAAGGCGGAGCCCCAATTTGCGGGAACCGCAGGTTGAGAGCTGCGAATGTGAGGCGCAACTTATGCCGTCGGCCGAAAGCATCCATCAAGACAACATCAGGTTTCCTCCTTGGGAGCTCGGCGAAAAGTATCCGCGTTGCGTGGGGAAGCGTCAGGGGGGCTCAAGCGGTTTGTTCCCCTGCATCGTCCATTGCTAGCTTGAGCTTCCCCCGCACGCCAGCAGGAAAAGGGCCGAGATGTCAGTTTTTCCTTTGAGAAGGACTTGTGTTGGCCTAGCCTTGTCGGCACAAACGATGAGATGAGATCCCCCCGGACTCAGTGAGACAGGGGGGAGTGGCAGCAGGTTCGAGACGAACATGCCGAATGGGTCGACCATGACATGCTTGTTTTTGCTGGCCCTTCTCCGCAAACAGTGGCCCGCGGGCATGGATTGGAGGAAGTTTCTGCAGACGTTGGGACCTTGTGATGGTCTGCAGATGTTGCCAGACGTGGAATGTCCGTCCGGCCGTGTGCCGATTCTGCCAGTAGGGCTCTCTGGGGTAAAAGGACGAATGATGAGATGATTATGCAAACTATAAAAGGCCGTGGGAAGCCCTTCCGGTGGTTACAGAGGAGGAAACCGGCTCTTCCAGCAATCCAATTGAGGCACTGGGGAACACTGTTGACCCTCTGGAAAGATGCGATTCACGCAATTCTTCCTTGGCCTGGCTGCCGTTGCAGCCGGTAGTTCTATGCCGGCTGAAGGCGTCGAGGCCAGACACTCCTCGGGCTACTGGTACGAGAAGATCCAGCACAACGGCATCAGCCCTTTCATCACCAATGGCAAGAACTGGAAAGTCTTCCGCAACGTCAAGACGGACTTTGGCGCCAAGGGAGACGGTGTCACTGATGACTGGGCTGCCATCCAAGCTGCCTTTGACTATGCCAACGGCACGGCCAGTCGCAGCTCGGGTGCTTGGGGTACGACCGGTGCTCCGGCTGTTGTCTACATCCCAGCTGGCACGTATCGTCTGAGCAAGCCCCTTCAGTCGTACGTTGACACCGTTGTCATGGGTGATCCCACCAACAGGCCGGTGCTTCAAGCCTCTTCCGACTTCACCGATCCCTTCCTCTACCTGGGCTATGACCCCGGCTATGACTCGACCATCAACTTCTACATTGGACTGAAGAACGTTGTCTTGGACTCTACCAAGGTGCCCCTTGCTCACAACATTACTCTTCTCAACTGGGCCGTGAGCCAAGCTGTGCAGCTTACCAATGTCTTGTTCAACATGCCCAATGGAGGTGTAGCACACACCGGATTGTCGATGCCTCAGGGCGGCTCGCCTCTGATGATCAACGACGTTGTATTCCAGGGTGGATCTGTCGGCATTCGCATGAATGAGCAGCAGTACCACTTCAAGGGAATCACCTTTAAGAGTGAGTCATCTGCCTCCTTTTTTTCGCATCAAGTAGATGGGATTTACTAACGAATTGGGCTGTGTAGACCAGGATATTGGCTTGAAGCTTGACAAGCTCTTTGAGGGAACTGGCCAGAATCTGCACTTTGAGTCATGCAAGGTTGGTGTTGAGACGACAAACAACAACACCGGATTCTTTGCTCTCATTGACTCGACGGCCAGTAATGTCGGCATTCTGTGGAACGCCGCAGCTTCCCCGACTGCCCAAGGATCAATGGTACTGGAGAACGTCCAAGTGGACAGAACTGTCGGCTCTGTAAGTCATCTTTTAATACCATACGGTTTCAACGAGAAAGAGACTAATGCCTTCGATTAGACCGTTACCGCTGGAGGAGTCAATGTCCTCAAGGGCTCTGTCAAGGCTGGCCAGTCTTGGATCTGGGGCAACGTCTACGGACCCTCAAGCGGCCAGCGTGCCCAGGGCAAATTCTTCCCTGCATCTCGCCCTCTGGCACTTTTGGATATCACTGGGTCCTACCACACCGTTGCTCCTCCGACATTCAAAGAGTATTCCGTGGACCAGGTGATTAACGTCAAGAGCGTTCACGGGCTCCCGGTCGCCGGTGATGGTGTTACAGACGAGTAAGTTCTGGATAAAGCCTGTTCAGTTGGTGCACTTAGACTAACGTAGTTCATTAGTACCAAGAACCTTCAGAAGATCATCAACCAGGCTGCTGGCAAGAAGGTTATTTACTTCCCTCATGGAACCTACCTCGTCAGTGACACCATTGTGGTCCCTCCTGGAAGCCGGTAAGTAGGAGCCCTCTCAATGGGATTGAATCAGCATTGGTCATGGAAAAGAAAAGAGACTAACGAAGCTTTAGATTCCACGGAGAGGTTTGGTCTGAGATTAGTGCCACGGGTAACAAGTTCAAGAATGCCAACAAGCCTGTTCCCATGGTCCAGGTCGGAAAGCCTGGCCAGCTCGGCGTTGCCCAGTTCGTCGACATGCTCTTCACCGTTGCAGACATTCTTCCCGGCTGCGAGCTCGTCGAGGTCAACATGGCCGGCTTGAAGGCTGGAGACGTCGGCTTCTTCAACACTCACTTTCGCATTGGAGGAGCTCGAGGATCCAAGGTTCAGACCAACTGCGACGATCCCGCTACCTGCAAGGCGGCGCGAGTCTGCGCTCATCTTACGACTTTTTCGTCTTCGTACTGGGAGAACAGCTGGTGCTGGAATGCCGATCACGATCTCGACGATGGCAACCATGCGAACCCCTCGACGGCTGGTGGTTTCCTTGTCGAATCCATCAGGGGGACCTGGATGCTGGGCATCGGCAGTGAGCACAACTCGCTGTACCAGATCAACGTCTACAAGGCACAGAACGTCTTCCTGGGCTTCCAGCAGAGCGAGACGCCGTACTGGCAAGGAAACAACTCTGGTCTTTTGACGCCTCTGCCGTGGACCGGCTCGCTGTTGGACAGCGATCCAGACTTTAGCTGGTGCGCTCCTGACGATGCCCAGTGCCGTATGGCTATCTTCCAGTACATCCACGACTCAAGCAACGTCAATGTTTACGGAGGCGGTTACTGGGTCTTCTTCAACGGCATTAACCGGAATGGCTGCTCTGCCGAATGCCAGCAGAATGCCGTCATCTATGCTGACAATCATAAGCTCTATAGCTATGGCGTCAGCACACACAACGTGCGAACCATGGTGCTCGAGTCTCAAAGGGGCAAGGACGTGGCCGAGGTCGTTGATACGGCGAACGCGGGTGGCTGGCAGAGCCATGGTGGTGTCATGGCTGCTTATCTGGGACAGAGCGGCTATTAATTAATGCCATTGTTTGTAGAATGCAGTGAATGGTAAATGAATAAAGAAATGAATGTTTATGATTTATGTGCTATATTTGCCTATGTGTCTATGCTAGTTGCGAACATGGCCTTGTTTCTCAGTAAGCCACTGAATGCCGTCTATAAGATCGCGATACCATGTCTTACTCATGGCAAGATCTGGAAATATCCAAAAGACATGAGGATATCCTGCATATGTATTGATTTTTGTCGGAACACTACATACGTCCTAGTTAGCAACGACTTCCTCTGTAAACTCCATGAGGGTGGTATCATTATGTCTTACCCGAGACGATCAAGCTTCTGCTCGTAGATCAAGCCGTGGTCTCGCAGGGGGTCGTCTCCACAGACCATGACCAACGTAGGAGGCAAATCCTTGATACTGCTCTTTTCATCAAATAGAAGGGGGTTCAAGAGCAAGCTATCACGATATTCATCTGGCACCCCCATCAGAGTACGGTATTGCTCGATTTGGGGGTACGTCAGGAAATCGGCGTCGCGCCACTGAATATGCGAAGTTTTGTCGCCAACTTTGGGGTCAAAGGGAAAATTTTCTGGGAGACAGAGCCAAGGAGCGGCGAGGAGTTGGCCTTTGATATATGATTCCCCCAGCTGTGAGATGATGTCAACTATGTTCTGTACATGTAGTTTGCAACAAGGCGAAAGTATTGCCACGACCTACCTCTCTTTCTCTATTCACAACGCTTGCTGCGAGAAAACCGCCGGCGCTGGTACCGGCCACGTACAGATCAAAGCCTTGTGGCAATCCCAAATCTGCCGCGTTGTTTATCACCCAAGTGCGAGCATCCCAGGCATCGTGAAACTGCGTAGGAGCCTTCCACTCGGGTATCACGCGATAGCCGACGCTGATGACTGTAAACCCTGTGTCCCGGGCCAAAGATATGCAAAAGGGATCTTCGGTCGAGATTGAACCCGTCAGGAATCCGCCACCATGATAGTAGATTAAGACGGAGGCGTGTCCCTTTTGGGTGGCAGAGCGAAAGACTCGAATTGGGATTTCGAGGCTATCTGAGGTCGGTATTGTTCGTGTTTCCCAAGTGACTTGATGGTTGCCGAGAGCCTTCATCGCTGCATCTCTGGCTGCATATCGTTGGGGGTTGTGGGCACGACGGAATTCAGTTGATATAACGTCAACCTTGGGCAGAGGGTTCTTGGCTATGTATGAAGCCCATTCTTCTGAAGGACCGGCAAGATGGCTAAAGTCTGGCATGGTGAATGTTGGAAAATAGGGATGCTCTTTTAATTCTCCCTTTTGCTTCTGATGCTATGAAGGCCGTATGTATAATGATACTGCACTGATGATTATTGGCATCGTCATTCGGGAACCAGCTCCTATATATGAATAAAGAATATAAATAAAGATTATACGCATTTGTTCATACGTACTCGTAACCAACATCATGCTTGACATCTTGAAGTGGGATTGCCGAGATCAGTAAGATCACTAATACCCGCTTACCGCAACCCTGCCGCAACAAGATCCAACCAGTTGCAGTTAGTTGAGAAAAGGCTTCGGCCGGCGTCTCAACAAGGCTGTTTACCAACGACGTCTTGCATCGATTTTGCACAAGAACAGACAACTCTTGACTTGTGCTAAGCCTATTTCTCCCGCGCGAACACCGAAAACTCCAGTGCGGATCGCGACTTTAGCGCGAGACTATGCCGGCTCATAACCATAAACTCCGATACCAAGCGAGCTTTCGGTAACTGAGAGACATTGTGACGATGATTAAGCCGCTGAGCAATATGCATGCCTGTATTGAGCATGGTAAAGAGCTTCTTTCGGCTGTATATTGCTACACATCCTTTGGAATCTTTTTTACACACTCTCTCATCATCATTATTAAGCACGCCGACAACCACACATAAGCAACCTTTTTTAATTTCACAACCTGGCAATGATACTAGCCCAGGCGCTTTCAATGGCCGACAACCCCGCAGACAAGCAAGTTGTGCTCGTTACTGGCGGCAACCAGGGCATCGGCTATGAAATTGTGAAAAAGCTCGTGGCGGAGCAACCCACCTATCATGTCCTTCTTGGTTGTCGAGATCTTTCAAAAGGAGAAGAAGCTATATCAAACATTGAGAAGCTTGCTGGCTCGGTGTCTCCGGTTGAGATTGACATTACTTCAAACGACTCAATTGCGGCTCGTGTTGCGCAAATCGATCGCGAGTATGGCAGACTTGACGTTCTAATCAACAATGCTGGCATTGGAAGACATGCAGTAGAGGGCCTACCCAGTCTCAGGGCCAAGATGCGTGCGTTGTTTGATGTAAATGTGTTTGGCACCCTAGAGATGACGGATGCAGCTATTCCTCTGTTACAAAAGGCTGCCGATCAAGGCTCAGTCCCACGAATTGTGTTTATTACCTCAGAGATGGGCTCCTTTGGAAATACGCTCAACCCTTCGTGGAAGTATTATCAGCACAACACATCTATCCCGTACAAGTCCAGCAAAGCAGCTGCAAACATGATTGGTGCGTGCTATTCGACATTGTTCGAGAAGCAAGGGTGGAAGATCAACTGTTGCTGTCCTGGGCTTCGCAAAACGGCATTCAACAATCACCTATCTGTTGCCATGGACGTGGAAGAGGGAGCTGTGAGGGCTGTAGCGTTGGCCACCCTCGACAAAGATGGCCCTACAGGGACTTTTACAAATATTGATGGAACTGAGCCGTGGTAATCGAGCAACATGTCATTGAGAGTCATCTATTCATACTAGCTAGCCTTGGAATCTGCATCGTACAGTATATCATTTCATTCTGATCCGTGCTGCCAATTCGTTATATCAATTCGTTCCGATTCAAAAACTAACAATCTCATTCAAACCACGCATTAACAGTTCGCTCCATAACTACCATATTAAAAAGGTAATGCTTCAAACGTTCCAGCCCGAAGCGCGTAAGATATGCAAGACAAAAAAAACCAGCGAGCAATGCCTTTAGTTCCAAGCAGCCTAAATTGTATTTGGCGGAAGCCTCAGCCAGTCAAACGTGGCTAATAGCCCGAAATTAAAGTCGTTCATATCTTCCAGTAAACTCGTGTCCCATGTCATGTCAAACTCCTGTTGAGTTACGGGTCTTGGAATCGCTGGATTCAAAGCTTGCTCCATCACTCGCTCGACCACCGTCTTGATGCTGTTACACAAATGGGCTCCAGGGGCTCCAGGTCCGATCCATTCGAGGAAGCCCATGAGTAAACTGAGCTGCTTTATTATCATGGGCTTTGTGATTTTAGGGGTAGTTGGTGGTCGAGTGCCAGAAGGCTGTCTCAGGAGCTCCATGCACAAGATACCTGCTGCTGGCGCGGCATGTAGCATGACCAGCCACTCGTAGTCGCCTTGTAGGCCTTCGAGACGATTTTGCTGCGTCCAGAAAGAAAGGGTGAGGGATATCATCTCGAGGCTGATTTCGAGCATTTGAGAGCTGTATAAGTTGCTTCCTGTATACGAGAGTCGCTCGATGAAGAATAGGTTGCTTAGATGCTCAAGTCGCGTCAACAGTCTGATGTAAAGGGTGGGAGCGTCGACGGAGGGATTGCTAAAGTCATCGTTGTTAAACTGCAGTCCGGTTGGAAATCGAGCGAAAACATCCATTTCCCGTTTCCGCAAAGCGCTTCCAGTGTGTTAGTGGACGAATTTTCTCTCGGATTAGGTGTAACGGCATCAACTTACTCAAAGTCATGCTGGATGCGAACATGAGGTGCCTGGAGTACAATCTCGAGGATTTCACTCCTTATCCCAGCGATTATATAGGCCGCTCGCAGAAACGTAACTGGATGATTCTTCCCTTCCATGTTCCATCCATCCTTGTCCAGCCGGTGAGGCCGAACTTTGAGGTTGAGCAAAGACTCGTCACTAACATCAAGAGGCAACGGCGTCGAGCAAAGCTTGCTACTGACTAACGGAGGCCGGCCCGTCAAAGTAGAAACAACCATGTCGATGTTGAAGACGGAACAGAAGAGTCTTCGCTTGACCTGAACAGATACCGACTCCTCTGGCACCGAGCTGTTCGGTTGAGCTGTGTGGAGGCCAAGAAAGGTGGCCAAGGCGACGGCCTCTGCATGCTGCCGCCAAAATCCCGCACCTGAGTAGGACTTGTTAGGCACGAGAAGACAGGGGATGGGCTGAACACTGCTGGGACGAATACGAGACGCAAGGACACTTACCTGTATCACCCGTGATGAGTGACTCGGTGAGACCATGCATGTGCAAGAGATACACCATCATGGTGTTGTTGCAGCTCATCAGGCGGCAAAGATCAACGCTTCTTGAGGCACCGTTTTTGTAAACTAGCATGAGATTCTTACGATTATGATGTCCAAGCCACTTGCGCTGCTCAACCGTGCCGTTCTCTATGAGGGAGGCAGACCCAAAACACCAAAACGTGAACAAGATGCCTAACCCTTCCCACCGAAAATTAGCGCCGGAGAAGGCATCAAACCACTGGTCTGGATCCGGAAAGTCTTCTTTGAGGGGCTTGGAGCTGTTCTGGAAAAGCAGCAGTGCCAGCTGCGACATTGCCTCATTACTTCTTTCGCCGTCGAGGAAGTGGCCCAGTGCTGTCCACAGAGATGCGTGAAGACGATCCAAAGCAAGGCGACACCAGGCATCGTTTGGATTCACATTCCGCCTAAGCAGAAACTGTGCCGCCTCTTTGGTTGGGATGGTCCGAAGCACCGTAAAGGCAAGCTCGAAGGCCGCTGCGTCTGGAGCCATCTTGGTCGACGTCACATTGTTTCCGTTCTTACCAGCTAGGCCATCATGGGTTGGATTAGGGCCAGCTACATAGTCGAGGTGTCTCTGCGTCTCGCGAAAGAATTCCGGGAAGCTCGATGCGCCAAGATAACCGACATTTTCATCCGGAGGCGAGGAGAGATCTTCCAGTGTCGACGGGCTCACTGTAGTTGGGTTTGGTCCCGTCGGCTCTCGAGGTTGCCGCTCATCGAGCATCTCTGCCGACTGGCTTCTGGTTACATCTGGGGGCAAAGCCGGCGTTACGAGCTGCCCCTGGATAAGATATCGACAGCTCTGGGGCGTGCTCTTGCGGATACACCGTGAGCAAATGGGAAGCCGGTGGTCACACGCGACCTTGCGCCGACGGCAGGGTTCACAGGCTTGTGGACGGCCATTGCGTCTCCGGGGGATTTCAGAGGGGATGGCGAGGCTGGGAGATGCGCTGTTCATGGTGGATAGCGATATACGGGTCCGGCCACAGCCGCTGTTGCAGCTGTATCACACTCATGAATATGTGAAGACGGAGAGCCGAATGCCTTAACGATGCGAGGAGTGTGCTGAAAGATTTGCGGCTCTCGGCCTCGGCATTCGGCTTGCGTTCGGAGGTCGGCTCCACGGTTGGCATTTGTCTTTCAGCTTGACCAGGACGTGGCTGAAGTTTGGTGGCTCATGTCTGGTGGACTTTTGAAAGAGGCATGTGAGTGAGCCTTGAGTTTGATGACGAGATTATAGATGGCGATATTGGCGAGAATTGCCGTGGTTGACGATATATGTGCTCTGTGGTCGATGGTTGTATCTGGGTGGATATGATATTCTCACGCCCTTCACTCCCTTCACTAGTGGGCACACTGACACATTGTTACCACCCACCCTTGTTTGATGAACTATAGCCGAATGTTGAAGATGTACGGAGTTGGACTGGCATTAAAGAGCAAACAAAGTCAATTGGCTGGGATGCCTTGTCTAGCAAAGACAGAGCATGGGCGAAGCTGCGAGAGCAAGCGTCGATATAGTGGGATACCTCATCATGCTGACAAGCAGAGGTTAGCTAGTATAAGTTATATATTGCACGTATCCCTGGGAGTGAGTCTTGACATGAGAATAAAAAGACATACCTTGGAATTCCAGTAGTGTAACACCAATTCTGATTAGTTGTACTTAATCCCCACGTTCTTCTTGAGGCCGTGTAAGTGGATATCTGCAGCCATGTCCGGCCCATACCGCCGTCCCGTGGTCCGGAGTCCGGAGTATATCAAGAGACCCGGAGCGCCGATACGGACGACATCAAAGCTTCGATTACCTCTACCAAATATGAAAGGGAGATAAAAAGATGCATTGGGGGTAAAGGACGTATCAATGGTTTTCTTTAAGATATACGTATGTATACCAAACTCCGTCCATAATCTCTACTATACCATTTGACTATATTCACTTGTCTTTGTTACCAGTATCTCAGAATTCATTTCTCTACTCTCTTTTATTATCTTCATTCACAATAATCGCAATGACTCATTCGCCGCATCCCTCTGAAAAGGTCCTGGGCATGCCGCCCTTCGTGGCTGATTTCCTCATGGGAGGTGTCTCTGCTGCCGTCTCCAAGACCGCTGCCGCTCCCATCGAGCGAGTCAAGCTCCTCATCCAAAACCAAGATGAAATGATCAGAGCCGACCGCCTGGATCGCAGATATAATGGAATAGGCGAATGCTTCAAGCGCACAATAGCTGACGAGGGTTTCGTTAGCTTATGGCGCGGCAACACGGCGAATGTGATTCGGTATTTCCCCACGCAGGCTCTCAACTTTGCCTTTCGAGACAAGTTCAAGAAGATGTTTGGCTATAAGAAGGACCGCGACGGTTATGCCATGTGGATGGTGGGAAATTTGGCTTCTGGAGGCGCTGCCGGAGCAACTGGCCAGCTTTTCGTCTATTCTCTTGATTATACGCGGACTCGGTTGGCGAACGACGCAAAGAAAGGAGGACAGCGCCAGTTTAATGGATTCATCGACGTATACCGGAAAACAATAGCATCAGACGGCATCGTTGGCCTTTACCGCGGCTTCTTCCCCTCTGTCTTTGGCGCTGTTGTTTACCGAGGTCTGTACTTTGGCATGTACGATTCCTTCAAGCCGCTTGTTCTCGTTGGGGCTCTTGAGAACAACTTTCTGGCTTCATTCTGCCTGGGATACTTTGTAACAACAGCGGCGGGCATTGCTGCTTACCCGTTAGACACGATCCGCCGGCACATGATGATGACTTCGGGAGAGGCAGTCAAGTATAAGAGTTCGTTTGATGCCGCTAGGCAGATTATTGCCAAGAATGGAGTGCGAGCTCTCTTTAATGGCGCTGGAGCGAACATTCTTCGGGGTGTTGCTGGAGCTGGTGCATTGTCAATCTATGATGAGCTTCAGGTTGCTCTATTTGGCAAGACGTTTAAGGGCGAATGAGGAGCTACTATTGCTTTGTAGCTCGTAGCAGTGCATATATATATATACAAGTAGTATAAGTAGAATGAATTAAATTACAATATAGAGATATCAAATGCCAGATAAGGCCGTCATACCGGAGTGCCGTCTTTGTCAAGCCCTTCACCCTGCAAGTTACAAAGCCAGTATTATAGGCTCATAAGAAAACAGTCGATCGATCAACTTCTCATCAGCCCGTCGTAGTTGGGAAGCGTCCATTTCACATTCTCCTTCAGAATCCATTCTCCAACAACATTCAGCCTCAAAAAGGCAGCTATTCCAAGAAGCAAGTTCACAATCGCAATAGTAAATCGCGACGATGGCATCTTGTTCCAAAAGACGGTATCGTCGCCCACTCCGTGAGTTACCTGATCAATGAACGGCCGGAACTTGTCATCATAACTCTTGAGTGCCACGTCAAGGCCATCAGTAGGCTTGGCTGCCTCCTTTGTTCCGCAGTGACGGCTAATCTCCCCAGCGAGGACGTAAGCTCCTACAAGACCAGAAGTTGTTCCCATGCCGGTGAGTGGTGAAGGACAGTATCCGGCATCACCACAGAGGGCGACATTGCCCTTGAACCAAGAATCGAGCTTCACAAGGCCCAGGCGCTCGCAGTAGAAATTCTCCGAGTCAAACATGTCTCGTATAATATCTTTCGACTGCCATCCGGCGTCGGTGTAAATCTCTGCCAGAGCCTTTTTCTGTTCTTCAACGCCGTCTCGGTGAGCCTGCTTCATTCGATCAGAGTTCGAATTGAAAGGGAGGTAGATCTGCATCTCCTGTGGATTATGCCTTCGCGTCATGATGGCTCTCCTTCCAGTTGCCAGGTAGAACGTTGAGTTGTACTCTTCGCCCTCTTGAATCGGACGAGGAATTGTAAAATACGCCGTATATGCACCCTTCACTGGACGTAATGCGTCCCGGGAACCGGGACCCAACATGAGTTTGCGAGTGTTTGAGCCCATGCCGTCAGCACCGACCAAGAAGTCAAAGTGATCTGTGTTGCCATTGGTGAAATGAACTTCAACACCATCGTTCTTTTGCTTGAAGCTTTCAATGGAGATGCCAAACAAGTAAGTGACCTTGTCTTTTATAACATCGTACATTATGCGACACAGGTCACCTCTCATGATCTCATACTCGGTAGTGAAGCTCTGCACCCCCTTGCCTGAATTGTTCACTCCGAAAAAGGCTCGTCGTCTGTTGGAGCTATCGACGACGGCGATTCCTTGTTCTGGCACAGCCTTGGCACGAAACGCTTGGTCGAGACCCATCAACTTCAGGACTTCGACTCCAGGACCTCGGAGATCGACTTGAAGACCAGTGGTTCGAAGTTCAGGATAACGTTCGACGACGGTGACATTGTGGCCCAACTTGGAGAGCCAGTAAGCGAGGGCATTGCCAGTGATGCCAGCACCACTGATTAACACTTTCATTTGTGCCATTGGTGTTTGTAAGTCGATGTTGATGCTTGAAATGAATGAATCTGGTATCGATGTTCTTGTTGGGTAAGGTGCAGTGTAAGCGTTGACTGAGGTCGAGATGAGGTGATGCTAACAAACTTGATGAGTTTAGATGAAGGCGACATGTAAGGGATATATATATATGTCTTACGCGTCTATATAGAACTGCTGTCTCGGTATATTGAAGCCGTAAAGCTCTGCCGCGCGATATATCCGGGCGCTGCTCTTTCGGCCGAGGGGCGGCGATCACCGTGTGAATGGGGCATCGCATAATAGATCAATTAACGGCCCCCTTTAAATGTTGTTCTATAAAATCTCTCGTGGTTCCGCCACTCATGCGAGTGGGTTAAGCTGTGCATGAAACGTGTTACATCTGGTCTCTCAGAATGGTAATTATAACCGCTGCGTTATATCTGCGTAACCATCAAGACATCACGCGACCATTGCTCTTGTACAAAGAGTAGAGTACAATTTTCAGTTTAAAAATACATCATTGGCATATTCGTAACATGCCAAATTGATCCTAATAAGTCCTCGACTTTCTGGAGTTCAAGAAAAGCCAGTTTCCGCCAAGAAAAAGTCCATGTCAAAATCCAATCCATATATGTAGTCATCCCTTTCACCAATGCTTACAGACTCGACATCTGGCGTGGGTATTGATAGACCAGTGGTACCCAGACGATTCTGCAACAGTTCCAAACACAACGAAATGCTATCCCTCGCACTCTTCACAATACGCCCTTCGCCAGATACGCCCTGTTCCGTGGCTTCCGCTTGTGCCGTGATCATGCATAAGAACATGTGGCTCTTGACATTTGTCTCGTCTTGCCGGATCCGCTCTAATGATTGGGAAACCATTTCTGCTATAGTCTTCTTGAGATGATTTATGTAATGTGAGCTGCGGTGTAATGTTCCGTCGAGATACTGGGCTTCGACTTGAGCAAGAAGCTCGAGGCCGATAATGCTTGTCGCATATCGGATGCCCTCTCTAAACAATCCTCCCGCAATCGCCATGAGATTGAGAAATCCTTCATCTGGCTCAGGTGATGCTATGGTCATGGCGGTATCTATGCTAACCTTGAGTGAATAATGAAACAAAGGATTCACCCGTGCTTTGTTGGCAAAAGGACAATGGAGGGGAATTAAGAAACGGCGTAAAAGGTAGTCGAGCAAATTTCGGTGAAAGGGGGTGACGCCCGATGCCTTGTTGTCTCTTGCAAAGGTATTCCACTGACGACAAGTTTGGAGAATATCCGCGCTCAAGTCAAGCACATCTAGATACGAGAGCTCGGTGTTTAGACCGTTCAGGAGACTGAGTATTCGAAGGCGCGTTGGCAGCGAGCCAAGGAGGATGAGCTGCATAGACGTCCCAGTAAATATTTCTTTGGGGTGAGGCTTCAGTTCCGTCGCCGACTCTCCTATCTCGCTGTCATTACTATTCGCCGGCGCCTCAGTATCGAATTCATCAAAAGAGATCCTCGACGGTAACGCTGAGTCGAGCGATGATTGAACAACCAGCTCCAGGATTGTGGCCCATAGTCTTCTACGCAGCTGCGCCTGCAATACGGACATGGGAGGGAGATGCTTGGGGTCCCGATGCAAACCAATCTGCATCGCCCGGTGGACGAGCGACCCCGACGAGATCCAAATGAAGTCGCCTCCGATGGAAAACATTTGCCGAGCAAGCATCACCAAACAATGGATCTGGAGCCCGGAGATGTTGAGACGATCCTTTTCCAGCGGCCCAGAGAGCCAGGTTTCAGCTGCGTATATCCATTGATGCACCGCGTGGTGAAGTCCGGCATCGGATTCCACATGCGGAACCAAGCTGGACCCTATGGCAATCACGAGAAGCACCTGGAGGCGTAATGTGTTTGAAGCACTCTCGGGGCTACTCCAAAACCTCTCATAGACTCTCCAAAAGGTGGGCTCGTGCAAAATCCGATGTGTTGACTCAAACGATTGGAAATACAAGGCTGCCATCTTGTCCGCCACTTCACGGGAAGGGGGCGTCAGGTCAAAATTCAGCGATGAAAGGCATCTACTAGGCCGCCCAATCTTGAGGCTTCTAGCTACGCTTTTGCATTTCCGGAGCAAGTCGCTAGTCTCGACGATGAGAGCTCTGGTTTCGGTACTCCTTATCGAGTTGATGTCTCCAAAACCGCAAATCACTCCGTAGCAGGAGATGATGGGGTCAAACTACATGGCAACATGTGAGCATCCCGAAGATATACAATGTACAAACTAAAGCTGTAGACTGTACCTCTTTAGCTATGCCGACCCAATGGCTCCATCTCATGATTCTTGTTTTATTCAAGATGATATGGGCATCGGGCATGCCCGGCTCACCAGCAAGGACATCTCTGCCGGCCTGGGATATATCGTGCACAGGAACATGTACAAGGGACCGCTCAAGTCTCCGTACCCGCTCCCTGAGGTGATGGAGCTCGGGATCCACGAACCGGGGGCGAGTCGGATTTTGGATCTCATTTGCACCTGGTGTATTCGACAAGTCATTTGGCCCGAGCGTCGATGTCGCAGCATTGAGTGTCTCGTTTTCTCGGCCGCCATGATCTGATGCCGTCCTATGACTACTCGTAGTGACGTTACAAGTAGTTGGAGTAGTAATTTGCCTGATTGGATGGGCATGTGACAAAGGCGAGGCTGGATGGACAGCTGGCGGGCTTGGCACCGAGGAGCTGGATATTCGGCGAGTTTGCCGATGCCTGACTCCGGGCTTCTCCTGATGGATCCTGTAGGTGCACTGTGTCTCGGTCGTGACGCAGCGGCCGCAAGGGTTACTTCGGTCACACTTGAGCTTGCGCCGGCGACATTCAAGACATGAGAGCGCGGGTCTCCGGCGGCGGTAAGGTTCGTGTTGCTGTTGGTCCATGGCTTGGGGGGTTTGTCTCGGCGGTATCGCAAAAAAGTGCTGGAGTCACATCAAGGGATACAGCATTTGGATGGAGCAATGCAAGGGAGATCAAGACATGGTGATGTAAGGCAAGGGGGGGAGGCAGAATTGAGATTGAGACTGAGAAAGGCGAGGCTCGGCCAATTCGGACATGGGTTGCGTGAATATGCCGAGGACAGCCACAAGCTCTCGGCCGACAGATTTCAATGATGCATCTTAGCGCCGCCCAGTGCCGACTGTGATCTACTTGTAAGTACATGTATGAAATTTACTAGGGGAATCATTCCGTGTTTCCTTTGCACCATAGTCTTGTTAGAGGTTGGACGGAATTACTTTGTACTCGTAGCTGCTTGTCGTGTGCAGATCATCATTTGCCGTGTCTAAGTATCATGGAGGTGTGCAAAACACCAAATATTGGCACAGTCCGCACCTCCTCGAAGCCCGTCTTGTCGTACAGCGTCTTCCCGGCAGGCGTCGCCAGCAAATAGCAATCCTTTCCCTCGCTCGCCGCCCGGCTGATGCCCCAGTCCAGGAGGATCTTCCCGATCCCCTTCCGCTGCTGCTGCGGATCCACCCCGAGGTAATCAAGATCTTTGTGAGCCGGCAAAGCTTCCTGTCAGCTACCCGTTTTGGGCAGTTTCGGATAAGGGCCACGGAGAATTATTTCCCAGGGGGAGGGCAGGGAAAACTTACGCCAGACGTCCTTGATGCCTCTTTCTCCGAACATCTCCTGGTGGTCGGCTGAAACGATAGCGCGGAGCTCTGCATACGCCTCCTGGTCGAACGAGGGTGGCGGCAGTTGTTGAGCGGCAGACGGGGGTTGATTGGCCGCCTTTGCGTTTTCTGGCTGCGATTGTCCGTATACATCCCACAGGGCAAAGCCCACCACCTGGTCGTTTAGGGAGTCGTCGACGGCCACGACGATGATGGCGTCTGTGGAACTCAGGCTTGCCGTCTTTTTGGCATATCGCCAGGAATAGGCCTCGCCCTCTCCAACGAGCCGAGCAGGAAATAGCCGGGCCGCAATGGCATCCGTTTCCGGGTGAAAGGCCGCCGCAGCTATGCGAGCAATGGCGGGGATGTCGTCCTCGGTGGACTCGCGCACACGTATCGTCATGTTGAAGAGACCGGTAGAGACCGTGATGGGGAGCAAAAGGATCAAAGTATCGAATACAATCCAATTACAAGATCAAGATACAGACACGAGTATTCATATCGCTGACTCTAGCTCTAGTTGGAGATGGGGGATGTGCCGACGCTAAGCTCGCCCAATATGTCAAATGTCAACCAAAGGGCGGAGAAGGTGGATTTATTTGTCATCACTCCCAATTATAGAGATTCCAACGAATATGAAGCTGTTGATTATGAAGATGTGTAGAAATATGGTGTTTCGAGAACCATATGCTGCTGTTTGGATTATCATTGGTCAAGCACTGCTAATGTTTCTCTCAAATTGGCTTTGGCCAATCTTGTAAGCCATCGGCGTCAGACAATAAACCATACTCTACCATGTAGAGACAACGTTCTGGGTATCGATGGCATGAGATCCAATTAACTTCCGAGAGTTGTAGGATGAAAATCCTTCTCAGCAACACTGCAAAATAAATCCCGAATCCCATATTTTTTTTCTAGTAGTGGAGATCAAGGGTATGAAAACTCACATCACAAGCATGAAACTTCAAATCCCACCAACACGAGTAAGATTCCTCTTAAAAGCACCTTACTAAGCGGGAAAATAACGTTGGACTAAGCGGTCGCCACGGCCTTTAGCACGGAACCATCAAAAGACGAGATCCATTCACTCAAAACCTTTACGTAGAGCCAATATCCATCCAGTGTCTATCTGCTGCATAGAGGGCGTGAGGACGAATGAATATGACGGCTTCGGTACTGCGCATCACATAATTCAGCTATTCGCAAGGGTCACAATGAGCGAGATATATGACTACATTTGTGGTTTGCAGAAGGCACCAAGACTTTACTTAAAGTTGAGCTATAATTGAAACTTGATCAACGTGGGAGCACTCATTGAAACCAATGCAGGGCCAAGTTTACGGTGCTTACAGGCGGATACCGAAATATTCCTGTCAGGCCGATTAGCGTCGAAATGATTCATTACGGCTCTCTCCCATTGGCTAAGAAGTTCCTTGCGGAAACGCGAGATGTCCGGCCTCACGCCATATCTTGTTGCTTAAGCTGAGCTTTCGTTACCTTGAATATCTATATCCGATACCAGTCGGATATACCAGACACAAGTAAATTTCTCAATTCCTCTCGTAGCATCATCTATGTCATGATTGTCATCATTAGAAAGAGGTAGAATCTTGCGGGAACCGAATTGACCAGCAGAAAACTAGGCGGCATTGACACCAAGTCAGAGTCCACCATGGACTGCAGAATCCCGTACACCACGACGACCCTGATATGGATCATTTACCAAACTCAGTTAGTCGCACGAAATTTAGCTTCCATCGATCATTCACGCACTCGAATTTTAGGAAAATCTCTCTACACGATATACCAGCATGCGGTCGGGTCGGATCTAGATTTCTGGGCGGATTGTGGACACCTGAGATGATGGGCGGTTCTCAAGAGACTGCGGCGGATGAGCCAACTTGTCTTCTAACATCACCCAGAGAGCTGGTTCACAAATGCTGAATTTCTTTTGAGAGGTTCAAGGACTCATCGCTTCAAGATGCAAAAGAATGCCTGCCTTTCGTGCCGTACATCCAAGCTTCGTTGCTCGTTGGAGACGTTCGCCGAGCATAACAAGTGTAAGCGCTGCTTCACCACCAACAACGAATGCGTTTTCAAGACGGTTGCACCAAGGCAAAGGAGAAAGCGCACCGACACCCGCGTCACAGCTTTAGAGCAACACCTGGCAGAGCTGCAGGCCTCGATAGACTCGCAAAGGTTGAGCAGAAATGTTATCGAAGCGCCGCCGCCAATGCCTCAACACATTAACGGTGCATATGCTGGTGAAACTGCAGCTCTGGTTGAAGACAGAAAGTGGTTGCCTCAAGAGCAACAAGACAAACTGGTGGATAGTTGCCACTTGCAGTCGTCTCTAGAGAGGCTGCTTGCCTCCGACCTACTATCAGCAGGCAAAGCTATAGCTCTGTTCAACGACTTTGCCAGCAATGTCCTTACCCAGTATCCCATCGTGGCATTTTCCAGCCACGAAACCTTTGACTGGCTAAGAAAACGCCAACCTACATTACTCCTCGCCGCCATCACTGCAGCATGCAGAGCATCCGACCCGGGCCTCTTTCGAAAGCTTCATTTCCAGTTACGAGGCAACCTATCAGAGCAGGCCATGGTCCGTGGGCACAAGTCTGTTGAGCTGGTCCGGGCCATTCTGGTCATGGTTGAGTGGTACGACACACCCGACGACATGGGGCACTTGAACTTTTACACATGGATCCAGACTGCAGGCCTGATGGTGCGTGAGCTGGGCCTCTGGCCGTGGAGCGAGGAGATTTCACCCGTGGAGCAGCATACCATCGTTGAGTGGCGTACGTCGTTTGCTGCCTATCTGACCATGTCGATGTAAGCGACCTGTTACATCCCCTTCTTTTCTTTCTTCTTTTTTTGGAGATGTTTGTTCGCCTCAGCTGAGACAATCTGAAAGGATTGCTGACCCGACGGGTAGTGCCGCTGTCAGCTTCCGTCGACCCATGTCAATCGTTTGGACTGAAAGTATGCGGAAGGGCTTGGATACCTTTGACAAGAACAGTGTGAATGATGATGACAAACGGTTGGTTGCGTGGGTGCGACTGCAGATGATAGCAGAGGGGGTTGAAGCCGTGAGAATCAAGGCATCATTGGCGCAGCCTGGAGCTGATGCTGCAAGCCTTGTCGATCAACATACCATCTCGTCACTAGAGAGCCGCTTTGGCAGATGGAGAGATGCTGCTCAGCCTGTACTGAACGGTAAGGGGCTTCTTCTTGGGTTCATACCTGTACATCTACCCAGTTTCACTGCCTGGAGTGGCTTTGTTTCAATCTTTTAGCTAACGACAACACACATGGTAGGCTCACTCCGGATGCATTTCTTTTACTGCCGCGTCAAGTTTTACGAGCTGGCCGTCACATGCAGTCCAACGCGGTCAGCACCACACCCAGAGACGCAGCCACCAGCCTTGGCAGCTGTTCGGGACGTGGCCTACATCCGAGCCATCATGTCTCTCATACAGTCTAGTCATTCAGCTCTGGACACCCTGGTACTTTTTGACATTGCAACGTATCGCCGCTGTCCCACCGTCACCAGCATCCGGGCTCTTTATGCGCTGCAGGAGATCATCACAGTGTGGAAGTCGGTATACCATCAACGGGGGTATCTGTCCGAGTTTGTGAGCGAGGAGGTGCTGGCACTCTCGTTCTACGCCAGGCAGACGGAAGAGTTCTTCAAGCAGGCAACAGGGGCAGAAGGATTCGGCATTCCAAAGATGGCACTCGACGCGCTGGCCAATGTCCTGCTCTCTCTCGGAGGCATGAAGAGCCACAAGAGACAGCACCGGGTGCAGCAGCCGGAACTTGTTGGCCAAGAAAAGCAGCAGGGACCAGCCAGAGCGCCACGTCGGATGGCCAATGACCTGGACGTAATCTTAATTATTGACCTGGGCAACATCCAGGCGCCATCTGCGGAGCAAGTCCAGGGACAAGGCCAGGTCCAGGGCCGGGAACGGGAGCAAGACCGGGACCGAGTCTGGGATGATGTGCGATCGGATACAACACTGGAGTGGCCGCCGACGTCTGCCAATGACGGGTTCAACGTTACTCTGGGGGATGTGCTTTTGGCACCGGAATTGGAAGCCATGACGGCTCCAGATTCGGTGATGGACTCGGGCTGGCTATTGTCAGAGTGACGGTGAGTACTGTAGGTGTGTCGATCTGGTTGATCCATGCAAGTACTGTACATGCGAGATGGGAATATGCACGCAGTATGCAGTGATGTTCTGATGAGGAATAGTTACGAGCATGGAGTACGAGTACAGCAATGAGACAGGATTTGATGAGCCGACGAATCAAAAGCTGTCCATCATTTCGTTTCCGTTTCCCCCATTTTCCAGTCGGTTCAACAGCGAGAATGTGATTGATGCTTGAGGGACTCCCCGGTCACAGGGTGAAACCCTACTAACGGACTAATGCAGCGCAGACAAGGATGCTGCTCGTTGAAGTGAGGCTGGGAAAAAGGAACATGTCACTACCGGAGTTTGTCATTGGCCAGCCTAGGTTCTCGTTGTTTGACTTGGTGCTCCTGTTTCAAATGGTTGACGCTCTTCTCACCGGCTTTGCACGACACCCCGGAAGGAAAAAAAAAAGACAGCCACAACTGCCGACAGATTAAACCGAAGCGGCCAGCCATGTCATGTGGCTTGTCCTGTGCATGTACTCGTATGAGTATGAATAGGTACTTGGAGTTTTTGCATTCAGGAGAGTTCGGCAGAGGAGGCTCATTCCTGGTCAGCCAGACAGCCGCATTACAAAAGGGGCTGGGATATCCGTGATCTTGATGATGTAGCGTTCCGAATACACGTATCGGGGAGTGCATAGGAAATGGAGGCTCTTATAGGCTACATGTAGATGTGCATGTAGATGTGCATGTAAATGTGCGTGTAAATGTGCATGCAAATGTACATGTGACAAACCACCCCTTCTGTACTTGGGTAACTGGTACACAGAAAAGCAGGTGCCGCGCTGCGGGATGCCGCGGTTCACGATACCACAACGGCAAGCATCGCCAATCTCAATCTAACCGTTGCGACCCTCCCGCCGGGTACGAGATTTTAGCGTGGGACATCCATGGCTCAACAATGCAAAGAAACAAACAAACCGATGGTGCCGGAGTGGCTGCGGCTGAAGGGCAGGGGTGGCATTTCCACTGTATACAAGACAAGGGTCGGGATATGGATCTGGCGTTTGGTCAAATGCTTGTTTGTCTGGACGGACGGGAGAGGATGTAAGACTGGGACAGATGGAGGGGCCTCTGGTGTCTTGGCCGCCTTTGTCTGGACGCCTTGAGAGTGCTAATATAACGGGTTCATCCATACATCCCCTTGTCTCGCGGGGGATTTTTCAGCTAGGCCAGTACCTGTATCTCGGCGATGCAGTGGATGGAAGGATGAAGCGCTGAGAGAGGGCCCTGAAGCTCAATTCATTCTAGGCTGTCAGTACCTAGGTATCCATATATTATACTGCCTTGGCCTTGACCTGATCTGGTCTGCACTACATGCAACAGGATCGCCTCGGCAGATCTCAGCGTATCTTAGCTCATGGCTCGAGGCACTTGCCTCCTCCCGACGGACAGATCCCGAGCCATCTCCATGATGCCATTGGAAGGAATCAGTGCTGAGATGCCCTCAATCCGATTCACCGTCAGGGCATTCCCGGTTCTCGGATCTCGTACACAGTGTTTCTTCCTCCCTGCGCACGTGCGCTAAATCCAATCTGCGCATCCACGGCCCACAGGCATGGACCACCTAACGGTCGCTAAGCCACCTTGGGAACTGCCTGCGACATCCGCAGCCAATCATCCTTCTCCTGCACCCACTGTGAAATCGCCGCTAATGTACCACGTGATTGCGCCATTCCCTTTCGGACAGCTCCCGCCGTTCTTGCTCAAGCTCTCAGCCCCACCAAAGGGCCGCTGTCTCTCTTGTGCCGTTTTCGAGATGGCAGCAGCTCGGCCTTCTGCACCGTTGGATCGTCGCCTTGGCAGCTGGAAGCACCAAAATGTGCTTTTCCATCGTCAGTTTTGTTGCTGTTGTTCCTTTTCTCACTCCTCATCTCTGCCCCTATTTATCTCTTCTAATTCAGTTCCACACCGGGGTTGCGTGTATATAACCTTCGCTGTCGTCTCTCCGTCTCTTCTCCTTGACTTCCCACAACCACCGCGAAAGAAGCCAGTTATAGAGTCTCAAAGAGCTGAAAGGGGGGGGAAATTACCAACATGGATCAGTCCGCCTCTCCCCAGCGATTCAAAACTTCGTGCACCGAATGCCAAAGGAGGAAACAAAAAGTACGCTCGCCTTGAGTCACGACGCCCAGCAGTTCTGGATACCTGTATATTGACTTCTTCTACCATCCAGTGCAATCGCATCTTCCCTTGTGTACACTGCAAGAATCGGGGAGTTCAACGGAATTGCAACTTTAAAGAAAAGCCATCGAAACCAGCTAATCAACCACCACAAGCGAGTGGTGCCACTACCAGCAAGACAGCCGGTGGAGTTGGGGCTTCCAAGAAACGATCTCGAGGCAGCAGCGAAGATTCCAGTTCCGATGGTGAATCTGATGAAGACACTGGAAATGGAGGACTCGGTTCCGTTGGTCAAGATGGCATCGCTGTGAACTCGGATAACCCAGGCCCCCTCGTACCTGAGCAGTCTGGTGGTCAACCTACGCAGCTTCCCCCCGTTATACAGGTACGGCTTGTTGAATCATCAGAGTTACTACCTGTTGATGAAAATCCCATACTTACCCGTTACTCTCCTTTCCAGACCAGACAACCCCGACCTCGACGCAGCAGGCAGTACTACCTTTCGCCCGCGACCTGCCCAGAACTCCGCGCTGCACTCTCCATTCTTCCAGAAGACCGAAATCACGTAGGTATGTCTGCTGTCAGGGCGACCGATTTCCTCTTCCCGTCTCCGACTTATGCTACATCGTTCTCTTTCGACTGACCAGACGCTGCGATTGCCTACTCATAGATGCCCTCATACTGAGCTTTTTCCAAAACGTAAACCCGCACTATGGCATGATTCACAAAACCGATTTCAGCAGGGAGTACAATCGTTGGTGGAAAAAAAGGGGCAGAAATCAACCGTTGCCCGGTCCGTGGACGTGTCTGTTACTGATGATGTGCGCGTGTGCCTGTCAGCATTTACCTGTCGACATACAGAAGAAGCTCGTGAAAATGCTCGGACATAGCTGCCAGGAGTGTACCGAGGCTTTTCATTATTCAGCACGCTATCTCTACAGTGCCATGCCTACCGGTCATTACCACAAGAACAATGTCTTGTGGCTCTTGCATTCGACGTACTGGTACAAAGCCGAGGCCATGTTTGTCGAGGCCTGTCATATGTTCTATACGGCCGTTCGTGAAGCCCAGGAACTCGGTTTGTTGTTTCCGTGGCTCAGGTCTCCCATTATGCTGATAGCCGCTGACCTTGTCCTCATGATAGGATTCGATACGGAACTAGATGTAAACAACGTGCCCAACTTTGAACTCGAAATACGGCGGAGAGCTTGGTGCGTAATCGACTCCTGGGACTGGTGAGTTTTCCGCAGACCTTTCTTTCGCCTTAGAAGCAAAGCGTAGTACGTGCATTTAGACATTGTAACTGACGTATTGTTCAGGCAGATAGCTTCCGGATTGGCTCGAGATACACTGGTCGATCATAGCAAATGTAATGCGAAACGCCCATCATTGACGTTGGAAACGGACGGCGAATTCTCTCCTTTGATGCATATGAAGATGCAGTCGGACCTGGTACATAAATTAGCTGGCCGCTTCCCTTGCCCGGCCCAAATCAAAACACGCGGCGATGTCATGGAATACAAAGGCATGATTGACGAGTGGATGCGGAATTTCCCTCCCATCTTTGCATTGACAAACCCGGACACGTCAAATGACAAGAAGCAGGCCTGGATCGAGTATCACCGCCATTACAACTACACCATGGGATACATGATGGTTCTTAACCCGTTTCGGCCGCACATGGCGCTGCCATACACCGACGAGTCTTCTGCGGAGGAGCTAGAGCTTCGTAGGATTGCGGTTGATTTGACCTTGCTGTTAGTTCAAGTCTTGGACAACTGGCTAAAATTCCTCACCTTTCGGGACGGGCGATTTCATTTCATCATCTTTTCTCTCGTTGATGCCGCAACTGTGATGAGCAACATGGTGCTCAACGACAAAGCCCAGACGCTTCCTCGCCGAGATGATGTTTACCGCGCCATCAAGACTACCCTGGTGCTCCAGAGGAAGCTCTACTTCTTGTCAGACTCTGCCAAGCTGGGGTTCAGAATGGTTCAGAGAATCGTCAGGCACCTATTTCGCTCAATGCCTACAGAATACTTGAGCTCGCTGGAGAATGGTGGTCACGACGATACAAATAGCGACAACACGCGACCGGTCCCATCAGCCGCACCAGATCAAGCCTCGGGTGGTGCGCTGATGAATATTCAATACATTGATCCTGAAGCTCCCTTGGGCCCTAGCTTGTGGGATCTACTAGCCGCTGAGATCCCGGTCTCGGCGTCTGATGCTGGAACTGGATCACAACTTGTTCCGTATTCTGAATATGGGGTACCTAGTTACAATGGTGGTGCGACCGTGGTATTTGACGGACATATCGGCAACATGAATTCACACATGATGCCTAAAGACCAGGCAAACACGTCTTGCCAAAATATTTCAGCTATACCCGCGACATTTCCTCTTGCTGAACCCACAGTATTCACTATTAATGCGGAACCTGCACCCATGGATTACCCATCATCGGCATCTCTAACTTCAGTGTCATCTGCATCTCCAAGCTATGTTACAGCATTGACTCCAGAAAGCGTTGCAAGTGCAGCCGCTCCTATTGAATCTGCGTCTCCCAGGCACGCTTCTACTTCATCGCCAGGCTACATTTCCGCCGTATCTCCAAATGTTGTTGCGGCCCCGTCTTCAGGCCACATTACATCTGCGGCTTCGAACTATATTGCGACGACACCCGCTTACTTTGGGCCTGTCCCGGCTGGTCAAGTCTCAAATGCGCCGCTGAGCAATTTTGCTGATGCTTCTTTACCGTTGAATCACATGGCTAGTGTGCCTCTGAACGATGTCCTGGACTATTCTACAGTCTATGCTGCGGGCGCATCTCTGACCTATAATGCAGCCATGCCAACTTATGTTGACCCCTTATTTCTTTCGACACTTAGTCCATCTGAATCTTCCGAGTTCATTCCGGATGCCTCTGCATCCAATATAGAGCCTTTCACCGGACTAACGCCCTCATCTTTTTCTCAAATCGTTCCGAATACTACGACTCACGACACTTCCACGCCACATCTTTTTTGGCCAGGTTATCATAATGCAGCACTGTATACCACACCCAATTCTCATGAACCTTTATTAGGGTATGGCATTGCCGCGCCATTTAATGCTCCCTCGACTTATGCAACTCCCGCCACATATCGCTCTCCGGAAAGCCGCGAGAGCACTGAACAAAGCTTGACTCTTCCGGCGGGATATGGCACGCCTTCCTCTGTGCTTTTTCCTACGGCTAATAGCCCTTCTAATACTTACACGTCACCCTCGGAGGGCTATGCGTCTCCGGAGAATCGTGGTGCACCAGTGGATTATACTAGTCCAACACCCGCTCGAACTGCTTTACTTTGCGCTGATGGGGATTATAATGCCCATACAGTTTCCACGCTGTATGAGACTCCGGAGTCTTATCACACTGCGCCAGCTTATGCCACGCCTGTGGATGACTCTGGATCTGATGTACAGCCTCCCGTTTGAACTTGTACATACTGACGGGTCGCATGAAGACTAAGGGATGGTTTTCATCTTCTTTGCCCGCATAATTGTTAGCGTTGACTGGGGTTCCTTTGGCGTTATTACATGGTTTATATCGCCTTTGGAGCCGATTTTCTGTATTTTTGGATAACATCTTGGGATTGGTTGATCCAATTCTAGATATACGCATTTCCTTTGTAATAGTGAGCTCAATTGGGCCTGGGAGGAAATTGGATGCCTTTTTGTACTGCCTTAATAACCCAAATGATCTCCAGCTGACTGCATACATCAATACCTTACCCAGCAATAGCATATATAGAACGTCAATGGCACACACATGTCCCCCTTCAATATAAACTTTGTGCTTTTATATATTAGTATGTAACACCTACTTACAGGTAACCCACTTCTACTTCGTCTTCACCTCAAATTCATGTGTCATTGAGCCTCAATCTCACCGCGTCAAACCGCAGCACCTTTCCCTTTGCGTACCGTGTCAAGGAGCAAGGGCAAAAGTCCCTGTTCCACGAGAAGAGCGAAAGTGGCCTGTTTGCCTCTCTGCCCCACCAACTCCAGGGATCTTTTGTGATGGATCTTCATGGTTAATCCTCGGAGCCTGGGCCGGACTGAAATTTTCGGGACATCCATTCCTTGCGTGAGCTGCTGTTTTTCATTGCATGGCATAGCATAGCATGGCATAGCATAGCCGTGCGCTCTGCAGACGTGACATTTGATCTTATCAAGGTCGGGGTTGGGTGTCAATAAGAACCTTGGAAACCTGAACAAAGCACGGGCAGCAGAGATTACCACTGGAGAGTGCACAACGTCAATTCCATTCCCCTGAAGCGAACCCCTCCAGGGCTCTCTCTACTCTCTACAGCACCAGGCCGACAGCAACAGCTCAATACAGCATGGGGTGGCTGCAGCCTCTCCGGGCCGCCAAAAGGCCCCCCCGCCACTCACTGACGCTGCGACCGACCCCGCCATTCAAGCTGGAGGGGCTCTCGAGGTCCAGGAGCTCCTCGGGCTGGTGTGTCGCCTGCCGTGCTTCTGCTTCTGCTTCCTCTCCTCATTCTTATACACCGTCACCGCCTTCTCTTCGCAAGAGGCCACTTTCTTCTTCTCTTGCATTCTCCAGCTCTTCTTCATTCTCCTCTCTTTCTTCTTCTTCTTCTTCTTCTTCTTCTTCTTCTTCTCACTCCTCCATTTCCCCTCCATCAGCATCCGCATCATCCGCATCATCCTCACTCTTCTCCTCTCCTCTCTCACTATCACTATCATCGTCGTCGTCGTCGTCGCCGTTCCCGCGCCTTCGTCTTGCTCGACGTCCTCCCGTTGCTCCGACTCCCTCGTCTGCTCGCTTCTGCTCCGCCATGTGTCGATCCAGAGCTGGTCTCGAGGGCTCGGCCTCGGCCGCCGTCCAGGGCCGCGAGCTGCTGCCCGCCAACGTGATCCCTCGTCATTACCACCTGACGGTCGAGCCCGACTTTGAGAAGCTGACGTACAACGGCTCTGTCGTCATCGATCTTGACGTTGCCGAGACCTCCAACTCCATCTCCCTCCACACTCTCGAGCTGGATATCCATGGCGCAAAGCTCTCCTCTGGTGGCCAGGCCGTTAGGTGAGAAACCTGTCCTTTTGCCATTGCCGCAGCTCTATTCGTTACAAAGACAATTAGAAGTGCTAATAGTTACGTGTGCCGCCTTTACAGTGCCACGCCTGCCGTCACCTACGATGAAGCTACCCAAGTGACCAAGTTCGACCTTGGCGGCTCCCACACCCTCGAAAAGGGCACCAAGGTGCAGCTGCAAATCGACTTCACCGGCCAGCTCAACGACAAGATGGCGGGCTTCTACCGCTCTACATACAAGAGGCCAGATGGTACTGAGGGTATCTTGGCCAGCACCCAGATGGAGCCCACCGACGCCCGCAGAGCATTCCCCTGCTTTGACGAGCCGGCGCTCAAGGCCAAGTTCACCGTCACGCTCGTTGCCGACAAGAACTTGACGTGCTTGAGCAACATGGACGTTGCCTCTGAAACTGAAGTTCAGTCCAAGATTTCCAAGGGAACCAAAAAGGCTGTCCACTTTAACCCCTCGCCTCTCATGTCCACCTACCTCGTCGCCTTTGTCGTCGGCGAGCTCAACTACATTGAGTCGCGGGACTTCCGAGTCCCCGTCCGAGTTTATGCTCCTCCCGGCCAGGACATTGAACACGGACGCTTCTCCGTTGACCTGGCCGCCAAAACTCTTGCGTTTTACGAAAAGGCCTTTGGTGTCGACTTCCCCCTCCCCAAGATGGATCAAGTCGCCATTCCCGACTTTGCTCAGGGAGCCATGGAGAACTGGGGTCTGGTCACTTATCGAGTTGTCGATTTGATGCTGGACGAGAAGGCGAGCGGCGCCGCCACCAAGCAGCGCGTGGCCGAGGTTGTCCAGCATGAGCTGGCACACCAGTGGTTCGGTAACTTGGTTACCATGGACTGGTGGGAGGGCCTCTGGCTCAATGAAGGATTCGCCACCTGGGCTTCGTGGTATTCCTGCAACATCTTTTATCCCGAGTGGCGCGTTTGGCAAACATACGTCACGGATGATTTGCAGTCTGCTCTGTCGCTCGACTCCCTCCGAAGCAGTCACCCGATCGAGGTGCCCGTCAAGCGTGCTGACGAGATCAACCAAATTTTCGATGCCATCTCCTACTCCAAGGGATCCTGTGTGCTCCGCATGATCTCCACATACCTTGGAGAGGACAAGTTCTTGGAGGGTGTCCGCAAGTACTTGAACAAGTACGCCTATGGAAACACCCAGACTAGCGACCTTTGGGACTCGTTGGCCGAGGTTAGCGGCAAGCCTGTCCACGAGGTCATGACTGCTTGGACCAAGAAGGTCGGATACCCAGTCCTCACTGTCACCGAGAAGGAAGGCGAGAGCTCTATCCACGTGAAGCAGAACCGCTTCCTCCGTACCGGTGACGTGAAGCCCGAGGAAGACACCACCCTGTACCCCGTCTTCTTGGGCCTCAAGACCAAGGATGGTGTTGATGAGACCATTGCTTTGAAGGAGCGAGAGCAAGAATTCAAACTGCCCAGTACCGACTTCTTCAAGCTCAATGCCAACCACACTGGAATCTACCGAACTCTCTACTCGCCTAGCCGCTTGGAGAAGCTGGGCAGGGCCGCAAAGGAAGGTCTTTTGTCCACGGAGGATAGGACCGGCATGATTGCAGATGCTGCCGCTCTCTCCAGCTCCGGCTACGGAAAGACGTCTGGCGTCCTTAACCTCCTCAAGGGATTTGACGCGGAGACGGAGTTTGTCGTGTGGAACGAGATCATCTCTCGAATTGGATCGATCCAAGCTGCCTGGCTATTTGAAGACCAAGCCGTTCGGGACGGTGTCCGAGCATTCTTGAGAGAAATTGTCAGCTCAAAGGCCCATGAGCTTGGATGGGAGTTTTCCGACTCGGACGGCCATGTTGAGCAGCAGTTCAAGGCTACACTCTTTGGCAGCGCTGGCTTGAGCGGCGACGAGAAAATCATTTCAGCCTCCAAGGAAATGTTTGCCAAGTTCATTGCTGGCGACAAGTCGGCGATTCACCCCAATATTCGCAAGAGCGTTTTTGCAATTGCTCTCAAGTTTGGCGGCAAGGAAGAAGTAAGTTTTTATCCCCTCTTATCCAAGCAAGTAGCGAGGAGATGTGCATAGGAATGGAGTTGTACTGACAATGCGCGCGTAGTATGACAAGATCATTGAGCTGTACCATGCTTCGACCAACAGCGATGAGCGCAACACCTGTCTGCGGTCTCTGGGCCGAGCCAAGGACCCCGAGCTTATCAAGAGGACCCTGGCCCTGTTGTTGAACGGCGAGGTCAAGGACCAAGACATTTACATGCCTGCTTCGGGCCTGCGCACCCATCCGGAGGGTATCGAAGCCCTGTTTACTTGGATGACGGAGAACTGGGAGGAGCTCTACAAGCGACACCCACCCACCCTGCCCATGCTCAGCTCCATGGTGTCGCTGTTGACATCTGGCTTCACCACGTCAGAGCAGCTGGCCCGCGTCGAGAAGTTCTTTAGCGGCAAGAACAACAACGGCTACGACCAGTCGCTTGCACAGAGCAAGGACGCCATCCGATCCAAGATTTCCTGGTTGGAGCGAGACCGCCAGGACGTGGCAGACTGGGTCAAGACCAATGGATATTCGAAGTAGGTGGGCTCACTCCTCTTTGAAGGGATATATCACGGCAATGCAAATGAAATAAATAAAAAGAGAACGGGGGAAGAAATTTTGGCCGGTCTTTGAGCATATGATACCAGTTTACCATTGCTAATACACCGTGGTGAAGATATATGCTGTCGTATAAGTTGTGACACCCTGTCTGCACAAAACTGGAAATGCCCATCTGGGAGAATGTATACGTGCCCGTGTCCAAAGTACATGCGTATAAAACAACTAAAACATAGTATGTCAAACACTTGACTACACAAAACGCAATCATTCCTTTAAAGTGACGTCTGGAAGAAGCCACCAGCACACGCCGCCGCCGACAATCAAGGCGGTAACAATTGGCTGCAGAACCTGAACACCAGCACTGGTTGCAATGAGGCCGGTAAACGAGGGAAAGATGGCGGCACCAGCTTGTGCCAGAACAAAGATGAGGCCTGATTCACACCAATTGTAAGCATCAATACTTGAGTCTTATCCGTCTGAGTACTTTGAAGGAGAAAGAAGAGGAAACCCACCCAGTCCTGTAGACTGAACCTTTCTCGGGATAATCTTGGCCGACACCCTCATGCCCGTGGCAAAGTAAGGTCCGAAGAAGAAGCCCATGAGGGCGTAGGCGGTGGCGCTGGCGACGAGGTTGGGGAGCAGCCAGAAGAGCAGCTGGAGGACGAGGGTGGCGAGGCTGTAGAGCAGGATCATGCGCTGCTCGCCGAGGCGGAAGGTCGGCTCGGCGAGGAGGGTGCGGCCGAGGACGACGCCGGCCCAGAAGCCGGTGGGGAGGTAGCCGACTTGGGAGAGTTTGCCGTGGCGGCGTTGGGTGATGTATTCGACGACCCAGCCTGTTGTTGATTTACGTTAGTTGATGTGTTGGGTTGTGGTGTTGTGTAGATGAAAGTGGAAGAAGGACTCATACCTCCTGAGGTGGACCAGGCACCCGATTGGAAAAAGTAAAAGGCGCTCATGAGCCAGACGTTCTTTAGCTTGAGGAGTTGGCCTACTTCCTGTAACGCCTCCTTGTTGCGTCTCTCTTCACGCTGGGCCTCTGCGGACTGTGATTTCATGAGGAAGAGGGTATCCCCAAAGGCCAGCGCAACGGCAACCAGATTCAAAGCACAAGTCCCGAGAGTCACGTAGTACACCATTCTCCAACCCCCTTCACGGCCCCCCTCAGCAGTAGCAATAGCCGTCGAGATGAGCGGACCGACGAGGCCTCCTAGCGCGTACATGGCGTGGATGAAGCTCAGCCAGCGATGGGAATCCCGGACAGCGCTGACGTACGTGTTGGAGTGGGTGTCCTGGAAGGCCATGCCCAGGGCCTGGAAAAAGAAGGTGGCGAAGAAGAGGGAGTAGGGAGCCCATGGACGGAGGGTTTGGGCAAGGACTTGGAAGAGGGCGCCGATGAGGAGGAGCTTGCCGAGGTGGAGGTGGGCTGCGAGGAAGGGGTTTGTGAGGGCTGCGAGGAGCCAGCCTGCGAAGATGCTGGCGTAGCTGGCGGTTGATTTTGTTTTTAGATGCGACGGAAGTTTTGTATAAAGAAGGATTTGACTTACATGATGGCGATGTGACCTGTGCCGATGGAAAACGCGTCGAGAATGTGTGGTACTAATGGGCCGAGAGTTGCTGAATCCAGGCCGGCGCAGAAGAAGGAGAATCCGGAGACTAGGATCTTGAAGATGGGTAGAGGGGGTTGAGGGTCGGATGTTTGTCCTCCTGTTTCTGGATCTGCGACGGCATTGGAACAAGATTGTCTGGGTTGAGCTTCGTGGATGATGGTTCCTAGCTCGATGGGGGCTGAGGAGGGTTGTGGAGGTTCTACTGTTAGGGTTGCTGTTTTGGAGCTGGACATTTTTTTTTATTGTGATTGGTGTAATTGATGATGAACAAACAATGTTTTCGATACAATTCAATTCCATTCCTCCGGCGTGAGACTCATTCACGCAGATACGACTGATACGGCTCATCCCTGATTGCTGCATATCCCCGCTTATAGGCACCCTCCGTGGCTCACCTGCGGCTTCGGTGGCGGCCGGCCGAAGCGGATCCCGGAGCGGCTCTTTTGTGTGTCATTAGTTCAGTGTATTTTATGCTTTTGACTCATTTGTTTTTTTTTTAGTAGGGGCTTTTTGGAGTATAAAGAGCTGGGAGACGTCGCTCTTGTTTGGGGAGATTTCCAAAACTTAAAAAAGGTTTCGCAAATTGGCGACGATATTCTTGTGCTACTGCTATTGCCCGTTGTTGTTAATTTGCTTTACCCTCTATCTATCATATCTTTTTTCTTTTCTAAATTAATTGCAACCGTCCTTCATTTGCTCTGGTACGTGGAGCTCTTTTTCTCTTTGGTTTTTTTTCTCTTTTCTTTTTGTTTCGTTGAGTTTTCGCACTTTTATTCAAAGCCTGTTTTTAGCTGTTGTCTTGTCTTACGTCAACGTGTGCCTCGGAAATGTCGTCAGCCGTTCATAGTTGTAATTGTATCAAATAAACATTAATTGACGCCAATCCTCTAGAAAGACAAAGAACAAAAACCACCATCCCTCACCTCTTCAGCCGTAAAATAAAAGGCCGTGGTGGTTGGGTCATTTCCCTCCTCCCAAAATGTGTTCTCACCACAGAGAAGAGAGTGACAGAGAAAATACCCCTCAGCCGCCCGAGACTCCTCAAGATGGCGTGCTTCCAAGAGATATTCCTCAACGCACGACCTTTTACGACTCTGTCGTTGAGCGGCAAATGTCTCAGGCTGACGCTAAGCTGTTCTATCAGCGAAGCCAGCTAGACAGCTCCGGTGCTGCGGACCCAGTGTCGTCCTCGTATAATGACCCCGTTGCAGCGCTGGCATCAAGCGGCGGCCTGGAATATGAGGGCGACTCTGCGCTGTCCGAATCTTTTGGCAAGGCTTCTGTGCCTGGACTTGACAGTGCTAGACTTGCAGCTGAGGCCACCAGGGGAATCTCCAATATCAACTTCCTCGACCCTCAGCCACAGGTGACGGCAGAGTTGAGCTCTATTTCCAGGAGCATCGAAGACATTATCGCGCTGAGGCAAAGATACATGGCCCTCTCGCTGCAGCGATATGGCGATGACCCTAGAAATGGTGCCGACTGGCAGATTTATCCCCCTGGAGACAAGCCTGGAGATGGCTTCGACATGGAGCATGTCCTGCCGCTGCCTTCAAACGACGACGGCATGACGTTCAAGCTGAGCGATGCTGGTGTCTACGAGGTCTTTGAGGGTGCCGATTCCGAAACACCCGCTTTCCAAATCCCAACCATCAGGCAGTTCTACATGGACCTCGACAGCATCCTTACCGCCTCGTCAGACGGGCCTAGCAAGAGCTTCGCCTTCCGCCGCCTCCAATACCTCGAAGGCAAATTTAACCTGTATGCACTTCTAAACGAGTATCAGGAAACTGCCGACAGCAAAAAGGTGCCTCACAGAGACTTTTACAACGTCCGAAAAGTAGACACTCACGTGCACCACTCGGCGTCCATGAACCAGAAGCACTTGCTGCGCTTCATCAAGAGCAGGATGAAGAAGAACCCTGATGAGGTTGTCTTGTTCCGTGACGGGAAGCACTTGACGCTTGCCGAGGTGTTTGCTAGTATTAATCTTACGGCGTATGATTTGAGTATTGATACGCTTGATATGCACGTATGTCATCTACGACTTGTTAGATGATGACTTTGTGAGCTGACTGGAAACAGGCCCACGTGGACTCTTTCCACCGATTTGACAAGTTCAACTTGAAATACAACCCCGTTGGAGAATCTCGACTTCGAGAAATCTTCTTGAAAACGGACAACCTAATCAAGGGCCGCTATCTAGCCGAGCTTACCAAAGAAGTCATTTCCGATCTGGAAGCCAGCAAGTACCAAATGGCTGAGTGGCGTCTATCCATCTATGGTAAATCACTAGATGAATGGGACAAACTTGCAGCCTGGGTCGTCGATAACAAGCTGTTTTCGCAAAACGTCCGCTGGCTCATCCAGATTCCCCGGCTGTATGATGTTTACAAGGACAATGGCTTGATGGAGTCGTTTGACCAAGTCGTCACCAACGTCTTCCAGCCACTGTTTGAAGTTACCAAGGACCCGTCCAGCCACCCGAAGCTGCACATTTTCCTCCAGCGCGTCGTCGGTCTCGACAGCGTCGACGACGAGAGCAAGATTGAGAGGCGCCTATACAGGAAGTTTCCGGTCCCAAAGGAGTGGAACACGAAGCAGAACCCGCCGTACAACTACTGGATCTACTATCTCTTCGCCAACATGGCGTCTCTCAACTCTTTCCGCCGGAAGCGTGGCTTCAACACTCTTATCCTGCGGCCGCACTGCGCTGAAGCTGGAGACCCGGAGCATTTGGCCGTCGCGACGCTTTGCTGTCATAGCATCAGCCACGGAGTGCTGCTCCGAAAGGTCCCGTTGTTGCAGTATGTGTTTTACCTGGAACAGATCGGAGTGGCCATGTCGCCGTTGAGCAATAACGCCTTGTTCCTGTCATACGACCGCAACCCGTTCCCTCAGTACTTCAAACGAGGTCTCAACGTGTCCCTCTCAACCGACGACCCTCTGCAGTTTGCATACACAAAGGAGCCTCTGATGGAGGAATACGCTGTCGCCGCGCAAATCTACAAGCTCAGCCCGACAGACATGTGCGAGCTGGCCAAGAACTCGGTCAAGCAGAGCGGTTACGAGGCGGCGGTTAAGGCGCAGTGGCTGGGACCCTGCTTTGACAAGCCTGGCAGAGAAGGAAATACCATGGCCAAGACGAATGTTCCCGACCGGAGAGAGGAGTTTAGGTATTCTACCTTGTTGACGGAGCGAGAGGTGTAAGTGTCTTTCTTCTTCTCTTGTTGTTGCTATGAGAATGTGTTGCTGATCATTTTTTTTTTAATGGCTGCTGTACAGACTGAGCCGATACGCCGCATTTGATCCAAATGCAGAGAAGAAGAGCATCAGTGCCGAACTGGCCTCGAAATCATCCGTTGGAAATATCCCCTCCTCTGGCGCGACAGAAGCTGCGTCAAGCATCACGAGCCCAACATCAGAAGCATCGTCCCTTCGTAAGACGCCCAGTTCAGCTGCGGATGTGCACATTTCTGGAAATGATCCGATGATATTTCCAGGAATTCTGAGTCGGGATACTAGTCGCCGCAATCTGACCAAGGTTGATAGCTGGGGGATTCAGTCGACTGAGCATCCTAGCCCGGGGACAGATTGAAGGGCACCTACGATTGTGTTTGGGGATTGGATCTTTTCGCGTTGCATTTTTTCCATGATACATGTATGAAATATCTGAGGCCTAGTATTAATAGTTATATGAAGCGTTCGTCAGTACCAACTAACCATGAGTCCATCTTGAATGGTGAGAAGCTGCATATACCGAGAACTGGGCGCTTGTATTTCATTCAAGCGTAATTGGTTTAGTGGTAAAATTCTCCGTTGCCATCCGAGCAACGTCGGGGAGCCCTGGGTTCGATTCCCAGATTACGCATAGAAACTCATTTTTTGGCACCTGGCGATGATTTTTGTGGGCTCAACTCGTCGTGGAGTCGTGATGGACTCTGGTGGGGTTACTCGGCCTCGGTGATGATGTTATCAACGTTGCCAATGTCACATATGTACCCCTCTGATGCTCTTGAACGTTCATATGATGATGTATGGAGAAGTGGAAGTTGAGACGCTGTGCAAGTATATCGGAATTTTGTAATCATGACAGATGACAACCTCGCCAGATTGTAAGTGTGGTTCTTGTTTCTACCTTAGGTAGCGATACTGGGCATGTTAATCCCGCCTTGAGCGACATAATCGATGAGCCCAGTTGGACTTGCTTCTTCGTCGAGAAGAAGCCCCATGTCGTATGCCAGCTTCTCAAACAGGTGCTTCAGCAACCCATTCATACCAAGTGTTTGCGGCCCTCCAGAAGAGTGAACTATTTCTGCAAGCCCACGTACATGCTGCCTAGATGCAGCGATATTGCCAGCTTGTATCTATACATCTGGCATTAGTCCATGTCAGATTCTATCAGTATTCGGTTATACAACAGGCACTTACCTCATCTAATGTCAAGGATATAATGGTGGCAGTTATCGAGTCTCTCGTCGAGCAATTCCCAGCATCAATAGCCTCTCTAATAGCGCGAATGCAGAGGATTCTATACTGCATCGCCAACGTAATATACTCCTCTTTCTGGTAGACTTGATGTAAATGGCGGCAGGTGGATAAGAATGTAGTGCTCAACAGGTCCGCGTTGGATATGGCTAGCCGGATCCAGCTTATCCGGAGCTGGTGGTGGTGGATGCTTGGATCCTTGAGTATCATGCACTTGGATCCATACTGGGTAGTGACTATTGTGATATCTGGAGTCTATTAATCAGCGAAATGAGAGAACATCTCCGCTGAACCACCAATGACAAGCGACAGACCAACTTACAATGGTCAAAGAGGTAGTGCTCCAGCGGCGAAAGTGGCCTAGCAAAGCATCCAAAAGGATCCCGCCGACTAGATGTGAGCTGACCGACAGGGTTGGGAATCACAACAGGGCACCTTTTGGGTCCAATCTTGACCAAATGGTTGTCCCTCCGCTCTGTGGCTTCACCGGCTTGACCTTTCTTCACAGGCGGAATACTCGGTTCCACATTGTTGGCCTGGTTCGCGGCTTTCCGAGCATGCTTCACTCTGGCATGAGATACCCGAGCGGCATGTGAGTACGCGCGGCGTTGTAACTTGGAAGAAGCTCCTTGCGAAGGATGTGACAAATTTATAAACTCAATCTTGCTCTCCATTGGTAGCAGCACTCCGGAGTTGAGCCTCGTTCAGCTACAGACGAGAGCGCATCATGCAGAACCAGCTGTGCCCAAGCGGCTCGCGTACTAACGTGGGGGGTTGAGATCGGAATAATCGCGTGAGATAATATGACGGAGTATGATCCAGGGCGTGGTGGAGGAAGTGCTTGTCCTAAATCTCTCTTGTATGTGTGTTTGTGTGATGCCATCGCTGAAATTCCGACGTTTACAAAACATTTTGCTGCTTTGATCAATGTACCTTCGTACTCTTTCCTGATTTGGATAGACCCCGCTTACCAGGATTATTTCGGGGTTTTACAAAAGAACCCCCATATTAATCAAGATGCCGAGAATTCAGCATAAGAAACTTTACTCTCCGTACAGATACTCGCAGTTATGAACAGCTCCAAGGCCAGAATGCCTGGATATCATGTATAAAATACTTGGGTAATCCTGGGTGTAGAGGATGCCCCCACGTGTACTCATGTACTCTTTCTAAACTGGGAATAACGGCATACCCTGGACAATTAGAAGACTGGAGTAGATTGCACGGAATTATATTGTGTCAAAGTGTTGATAATTATTGCATCAAAGGCGGAGAATGTTTCTCCGCATTATTATTGCGGACTTGAAACTGGCCGGAGGTATAAGAAGCCTGGAATGTATCTAGTTAGTGATTGCTATTCTTCTTTATCACTATAGTCACACCAAGAATTCATCTCTGAGCCTAAATCACAATGGCTGCATCTAAGCAGGTTAACGTGGCCATCATCATCACTAGCACCAGACTTGTTAGAGTTGGGCCGTCAATTGCCAACATTGTCAAAGACATTCTTGAAAAGGAAGACGGAAACGAGACCAAGCTCTCCTTGGTTGACCTTGCAGACTTTAAGCTGCCAATCTACGACGAGAGCGTTGTTCCGTACCAAGTTCCCTCCCAGGCAACTTATGCCAACGAGCACAGCCGCCACTGGAGTGCCGAAATCTCCAAATACGACGCCTACATCCTGGTCATTCCCGAATACAACTACGGCGTGGCGGGAAGCACAAAGAATGCGATTGACTACTTGAGGAATGAGTGGATCGGGAAGCCAGCAGCCATCGTAAGCTACGGCATGACGGGCGGCAAGAATGCTTCGGAACAAGTCAAGGTCTCGCTTGAAGGAACAGAGCTTCGCGTGAGCCCTACACGGCCTCAGCTCATATTTGCAAAGAATGGTGAAACATCAGACATCTTTGCTGCCATGCATAAGGGCGAGCTAGGGGAGAAATCCCGCGAGGTTTGGACCACTGAGAATAAGAAGGATATTGTAAAGGCTTTCGCGGAGCTCAAAGAGGCAATCAAGAATCCCCCGGCA
Source organism: Trichoderma aggressivum f. europaeum (assembly GCF_033847375.1). NCBI lineage: Eukaryota > Fungi > Ascomycota > Sordariomycetes > Hypocreales > Hypocreaceae > Trichoderma > Trichoderma aggressivum. The sequence goes on from NW_026946367.1 coordinate 46,361, forward strand.
GCTAAAGAAAAATAGACATGGATAACTGATATATGTAATCCTTCTATCAAGGAATATTGGAGCACAATGGATTGATCTTCTTTGAGAACATCGGTTACACGATAGAAAATGATTTGGTTGCAGCTTCATATCCAATGTCACTGATAATTATCTCGCATAAACCTTTGTGATTATACTCATCCTACTCTTAATATGTCGGCTTTGTCCAATACGAAGATTCTTCGCTCGGTGTTACAACACATATAACGTCGCCGTGTGGATAAGCCACAGAGTCTTCCATCCTATGCCCAGCTAAGCTCAATATTTCCACCCACTTGCTTACTGTTGAACCACTCTACAATCTCAATCTTCTCTACCACCGGTCTTGCACCATCTAACACACGGCTTCGAACCAGAGCTTCAGAAGCCCACCAAACAATTGCAGAGGCAAAATTGCGGGCAATGCATTGCCGCGGACCTTTGCCAAAGTGAAAACTGTCTCGCAACATTTCCGGCGTACACTCCATCCAGCGCTCTGGCATGAATTCATATGGATTTGGAAACACCTCAGAATTGAAATGCAGCGAGTAAGCTCCAATTCCAACGCTTGTACCAGCTGGAATGGTCGGCAGACCCGGGACATTCAACCCTCCCAATGGGACAACCCGGGGAAGACGAGTGGGATTGGCCAGTGCTAGACGGCAAGCTTCTTTAACTGCTCCTGATAGAAGAGGGAGAGATCGAGCGTCGATGCCAGGGTTCTCCATGATCTCCTTATAAATACTCTCGAGCCTAGAGGAACGGTTAACAGGGTGCCCATACGTGCAGTCAAGGCCCACTCACTTATCGGGTGCCTGGGTAAGATGCCAACAAAAGACAGCCAGAACCCTAGCAACCCCATCTGTGCCTGCAAACATGATATCCATTACCTGTGCTATAGTTTCTTCTCGTGAGAGATTTGCATTGAGAAGCCGTCCTTGGTATGTTTCTTTCTCTCGTCGAGCCATACTGCCATGCACAACTTTGGCTGCAAACTCCTGAACGATATCCGTACTCGTGGTTATTAGTACATTATTCTTGTCAAATTTCGCAGCCCAACCATTAGCAAAGCTGAATAACCAATTTGGAAGATAAAAAAAGCGACCGCCTGCAGCAAAGTTGTCGACGAAAGCAGTTGCGCTGAGCCTCTCAGTACTAACACTGTTGAAGCACTCCCCAGTCAGATACTCCGTCAGGGCATCCATCGCCATGGAGCGAAAGAGGTTCGATAAATCAACTGGGCTGCCTGCTGCCAGAGATCTTCGGCGCTCCAACTCAACTAGTGTCGCATCGATAATTTTCTGCATAGCCGGTTTGCTGTTTGTGATTGCTTGCTGCGCAAACAAGGGTGACACAGCCTTGGCTCGCACTGCCCTGTGGGCATGATTCGTCACTGAGAATATTGTAGGAAACCCATTAATATCGAAGTTTCTGTATCCAGTAATTTTTCTAAAGCCGCCATTGTCGACGTATATAGGATTGACAGCCGCTCCGTCGGAAATATCGACTTCATTCGGGGCAATGCGAACTACTGGTCCGTATTTCTTGTGCAAGGCAGTAATAACTGTACATTCAATGCCTTTCCACGTGAGATACCAGTACCAAATTGGAGTAAGGCGAGCGATGAAGGGGCCAGGGATGTGTCCTAGGCGGTCGGTGCTCAGTCCGTGGAGGATTTTCAGTACTAAGATCGAAATCACAGCCACCCCAATGGATACCGGGCTCAGAGTTGTCACAGGCAAGATCGAATTGGCAGCGGCAGTCGCCATTATGGCTGATGTCGATGAAGCTGCTCTTGGCCAGTTTTGATGTTGACGACTGTTGAGCGGTACGAATTGAGGGGTTTGCGAAACCAGGTTTTTAGTTATGTAGTCATGCCGCTTGAATCCTACGCACAATTGTGGAATTTCATGCATGCCAAAACTTGTAGTCTCCCTTGCATACGTGCCACAAAGACGCCGGTACTCGATGACATCTTTGCAGTGGTATTATTATTTTCATCTGGTAATATAATTGACTTGATTCTACAAATCAGCAGTAGATTGACAAGTGATTTGTAACCTCAACAGATTGCTTCTAGGATAATAATCTCGATTGCAACCCGGACCGCTTAACATATGCTTCCACTAGACAACGTTACTATTGAACCCTCCCAAAGACGCTGTCGACACTGGGGACCTTGGGATGATCTTGTATCAGTCGATTTCGCCGCTCGGAAATGTGGACCAATCCCCCTCTGGTTCTGTGTGTGCGTCGACTGAAGAGCTGTATTCATAAGAGCCACTGTAGGCACCGATATGTTGTATATTCATAAGAGCCACTGTAGGCACCGACATGTTGTAACGGGCTGAAAAGCTCAAATACTCAGCCGCGCATACATGTTTACGTCAATTAGACATTCATTTGACATTTTCATCTGTAGACCTGCCTGGAGTCTGTCTTGGTAACCTAGAACGATTTCAACAGGTTTCTTGGAGGCGACCTCTGTTTCTTATACGAGAATAATCATGTGCGAGCCGGCAGCTCAGGCCAACCAGTGATCTGAGATTTGAATCCGCCTTGGGCGCAGATGAATTCACTCTTTCAAGGGCTATGTTCCTATTTAGGTAAAAAAAAAAAAAAAGATCCTAACCAGGCCCGAGCACCAAATGCCGGGCCGGAAGACGGCTAATGGCACCGGGAGAGCTGAACTCTCGATCGGTTAGATGTCTCCATAGCTGAGGCGGACCCATACAGTACTACCTAGCTATTGTGTCTCGACGTGGTGTTGTATTCCATTAATCATGTTAGTGAAAATTAAAAGCGCGTTATGTGTGTATTGGTCCAGGTGTTTTTTTAACATGTAGCTCAGAGTCCAGTATGGGCGCCAACGACGACTGATCTTATGAGGTTGACATAGAGTTCTGTGACGCCTTCTAAGCTATCTCAACGGCGGCTGACAGGAGCTTCAGTGGTTCATGACTGGATGAGATTCTCAGAAAAACCGTAGTTACAAATATTAAACTGTCGCTTCTAACTGTCTTGAAAGCTCTTGTTGGTTTCCATGGAGCTCGGAAATACCCGTCAAAAATTCATAAATCAGAGCGCTAGAGAGGCTTGGAATTTTCGGCAACGGGACGATTTGGGTATAAATACATTACTCGATATGGATCGTCCTGGCATTATTGGATCTGCAACCCTCTTCACAACCTATCCTCATTGGCTACAGGGGGTTAGAATAAACGTGTTGCATCCATGGAGGTTGAAAGAGATCCATGGATTCCTCGGCACTTCGGAGCCTCCCGAGTGGCCGCTCCGTTATTCCCACTTTGCCCAGGCCCGTTACTGATCACGAGCTGGTGACGAGCTGCCATGTGAAAGTTCTTTGCATATTTGACTCCTCTTTCAACTCATCGCGACATAAGTCATCTGGCAACCCCTTTAGAATTTTTCCGTGTAGTTTTGCAGTAGTTCCGTCTCCCCCAGCTTTGAGATGTCGCGATTACTCATCTTGAATTGTAATCATGGCCATGACGGTGAAACTTGCATCTAATCATATAACTGGGTCGGATGTCATCAAGCAGCCAATCACGCGCCCGACCTCGGCTGACGTGGGATTCAAGTCCGAGGTTTAATATTCCGAGGTTTCCATGAATCGAAGCTCCTCGATTCTATTTCCCAACAGGCAAAGATCCCTTCAATGGTTCAGTAGCTCTGCGTCAAAGGCTCGAATAACCAAGGCTCTGGGCGTCAAGATGTCGACTCGCCGCTATCGTTCGGCTATTGCGTGTCAAACCTGCCGAGTGCGCAAGGTGCGATGTAGCGTGTCCATGACCGGCGTGCCGTGTATTAGTTGCGAGCAGGACCAAACGGAATGCATCCTGAAGCCAAGACAGGGCAAACGGTAAGCCATATTCGTCCATGTATCATGGGAAACGATGTTTACTCGTATATCATCTAACTGGGTCATTGATTGCCAGCCACTCGTCCCACAACCATCGGGAGACCACTACTGTGTTCCCGACTTCCCGTCACTATGTCGAAAGCTCGGCAACGCGGGATACCGCTAACCAAAGCAATGCCAATCCTTCGTCGCCGGATTCTAGTCCGGGGGGTGAAATTGTACCGTTGCAAGTCTCACAAGCGCCATTGGATACGCCCGAGACCAAAGTTTCGACTGCGTCCAGTGAGCCAAGTGCTGCTGATGAGGAACAGCTCGGCGTTGAGATGGTGGAAGTGGCCTTGGGACATCCACGAAGAGAGTGCCAAGTCCCGTACTACATCGGTATGTTAACTGGAAGGATCATCAAGGTGCATAATCTCATGCAGCAGCGTTTATTAAATCTAAACCCATGTAGGTGAGCAGACTGGGGGGCCTACATCAACCATGCATATATGCACAACCGACCACCTCATACCAAAGCATCTCCTCATGCCAGCAGCAAAGCAAACCATCTTGACGGAAGATGAAAAGACCTTTCTCCGCAGTAAAGGCGTCTATTCGTTTTTATCAGAGACAGCAAGTGATAGTTTGATCCGGGCCTACTTTCACAATGTCCACCCAATCATGCCCATCTTGGAAGCGGACAAGCTCCTGGAATATCATCGCTCTAAACGACTGAAAGAGTATAACCTTATACTGCTGTGGGGTCTTTATACCATTTCCTCCAATGTAATTCTCCCCTTCCATTCAGATCATCGGTGGTGTATGTAATTGCTAAGTACAGACTGCAGTACGTACCTGCAGAGATATACGAGAACGAAGGGTTTACATCTCGAAAAGCGTTCAAAGCCGAGATGTTTGCTCGTGCAGTCGTAAGTCAACTCTTTATTGTTTCTATCATCTCTCTTTTTCCGATAATGCCAACACATGCCTTTAGTGCGTGTATAACAACGGCGGGGAGAAGAACAACCTCATTCTTCTACAGGGGGCGCTACTACTAGGCTTCTGGAACTCGGATATAGAGGATCACATGCAGCCATGGCAGTGGAGTGGCCGAGCTATTAACCTGTGTCATGTCCTCGGTCTCCACCGCGATATTGATGCCATCGGATACAACACATCCATATCCGAACGACAGCGTTCACTATTTCGGAGACTATGGTGGACGTGCTTCTGGAGAGACCGTTGGCTTTCCGTGTCGCTGGGCAGGCCTTTGCGGATCAACCTCGACGAATCTGACACTCCTGATCCGCTGGTCTCGGATATTGCCGTGGACCTGGAGGGCATACCAGAGTCTGTGACATCAGCGTTTTTCCCCAGAGACCTGCCACGATTGGCAGAATATTGGATCCAGTTGATACAAATGACGAAGTTGCTGGGCAAGACTCTCATGACATGCTACCAGCTGCGACGGCCGAAACCCACAATTAACCAGATTGATACTCTCGAGGCAGAGTTGATGCGCTTTAATATGCCGGAACACCCAGATCCGATGTTATCTCGATTGGCGACATTTTACTATCACCATTTGCAGCTACACTACCAGTTAGTACTTGTCCCCGTTGTCCTTTTCTCGCTTTACGATTGGCTAACCGATGGATCAAGGGCCATCTTAATCACATTTTATCGACCTTGTAGTGTAGAGGCTCCTTCAGATCTCCCTTCTTACCGTCAGAGAGAGTGGCAGCAGGAAATGCAGGGAAAGGCAATGTCTGCTGCCTCAAAGACTTGCAACATTGTTTATGCACTCGCCCAAGGCAACTTTTTCTCTTTTGCCGGACCAATGACGTGAGTTATTCTTGATTCAACAGTGCTTTCGACGGATACTACCCAACTGTCTGTGTTTGATGGAGATGTAGACTAATGCTGCTGCTTAGGCCAACGCTTCTGGTCCCGGCAATGCAAGTCTACCTTCTCAACTGCAAATTCGGCGACGCCCTTTCAAGGCGACTCGGCTTAAATATGCTAAACATGTGCATGATGATCTTGGAAGAGCTGCAAAAGACGTATTCAGTCGCTTCCGTGTGCCGAGGTATATTCGGCAAGGCCATCCAGCAGCTTTTCCCCGACGACGCTGCCAGTATTTCTCTAACCCACTCTCTTCCCGAGCAAGACGTGACGCCAGTAGCGGAGCTGATGCCCCCTCCGACTTCTATCCCAGACACTCCTCTTCAGCTGGAGCTCTTTGGTGCCAATGTCACCAAGGCTGATTTTATTGATGCCCTTACAGCTGAGGCATCCATTTTCAGCTTTGTCGATATGTTGAACTTTACATCATGAACTTAATCCGATACCCAATGAGCTTAATATGTTGTATGTACATGTATGTAGCTTAGGCTGGGCTTTGTGCAACTTCGCTGTGCAAATACAGTCAATGATCAAAACATGGTACTTCTATATGCAGCCTATGAAGCCTAAACGGAATTCATAAATGTATTTCTTTTACCAAATAATTACCCATGGCGTGGCTAACCACAAACGGCACGGTCAGCGTGCCAAGGCATGCCTTGAGTTAGATCTCGGGATAAATGGAATGATAATGCTCTAGAATTCCTCGGCAGCTTGGCAGACCTGAATCTCCCCAAGCCAAAACCTTGGCGATCTCGGGCCGATGCCTAGCCTGGACGCTGCACGAGCCATCATCCGAAAAGGGCAATACTGATAGATGGGGTTGAATTGGTACCGAGGGTAGGATATTGAACTGATGGTAGAGTATACATTAAGTTATGACTGAGTACCACGACTCAATATTTTTAGTCGATTACTTATTATTCTGACCTATATCATATGCTCGGCCATGAACTCAAAAGCATTGTTTATAGCTTGAAGAGAACCCTATTTTGGCATTCTCTATTCAAAATGAAACCGCTGAGGAGCACTCATTACTCAATCCTATTAGATAACAATCGATCAAACAAAAGTTCCATTAAAAATTATCACAGGTATTTTTTTTTTGAAGTAATCATCCCCCCTTATCCGTCGAATACAACGTCAATAAGCCCTACACTAGCACCAGGGATCATCTTGATAGCATTCACACGGAAGCGATCATCTGCCATCTTGAATACGGCAGTCCAATCCTCAGCTGTACGTTCCTTGGCATTGAAAAGTACCAACATCTCCATGTCAAAAGCACTCTGCATCTTCCTCACCGGTAGAGGCGGCTGTTGTCCCTTTTCATCGTAGTCTGGAAGCATAATGATGTCGAATAACGCGATGCGAGCCCCAGGAGTCAGAGCTGGGACTAGTTGCTGGAGAATTTTCACTACGTACTTGTCTGGCCAATCGTGGAAGATGTTGCGAACCATGTATGTGCTTGCAGAAACAGGTTGTGGCGTAAAGAAGTCGTGAACTTGGAATGATATGCGGCTGGAAAGCTTGGGGGCTGATGCCATGGCTTCGTCAAAAGCTGGCTGTAGCTCTGGGAGGTCTTGAACAATGAAATGAAGCCGTGGATGGGATTTCGCAACCATTGCGCTGACATGACCGTTTGAACCGCCCACCTGCGAGGTCGATTAGCAATTGGAGCTCTCGTGTGAGATTCGTGCGAGACATGCATCAACAACAGTAGCCTCGCCAAGGCTCTCCCAGTCAAAAGTTTCCACATAGGTTTCGGTGGTAACCATACCGCCGAGAGCTTGCAACCCTTCAGCAAATCGAGTAGCACGATAGCCCTTTGGCTTGCCCTCCTTCTCATCCATATGAAGGAATTCCCACATCGGGCGGGATACCACCTTGCCGTCAAAACTCGCTAGATAGAAGGGGGCGTGTTCCACCTCTTCGCTCGGTGTCGGATATCCGGCTGACCACTTTTGCAATGCATCTGCCATAACTACAGTGGCGGGGCGGACGTCTTCAAGGAGATGACTGGTGAAGGACTGCATATGGTGGTTACGAGCCATATATGCAGAGGCAGCAGTGTGGACAATCCGACTGGACCCGGAAAACTCTTCTCGAAACAAGTACATGTTCATGCCGAAGCGAAGGAATCGACGAGCCATTTGTTCGGGAAGTTTCGTAGCGGCTGCAATCTCGGCGTGACTGGCAGAGCCTCCAACTGGAACCGCGCCCCAGAAGTTGAAGCGGTTGAGGACATCCAGAGCCATGGCCTCATTACCCAGCTAAGATTCGTAACGTCAGTACAATGAAAATTCAGTGTTGACAGGATGTATGAGTTTGTAGAACTTACCCACATGTTTTGTGTGATAAAATACTCATTAGGCCCCATTGCTAGATGCAGCATATCCATCAGAGCTCCGACGAGTTTTGTACGGGGGCCTTGGATATCTTGATCAGGTGGTAGGGATGCGGGTGCATCTTCGTTGAATGATGGAGCAGCAAGGCCTTTTGCTCGAAGAGTGGTTGTGAGCATTGTAGTGAGCTCAGTAACGACGGCGAGCAAGCTCTCGAGTGTTTCACTAGCTTGTGCCATGTTGGATTGATGAGTGGGTTATCAAGTAGACTTCCTCCTCTGTATGTAATGATTCGATAGAATATCACTGTTTCGAGATATTTCAAAGACTGATGAGGCCAGGGGTGGTGAAATTATTCAACTCGATAACGTCGATGTAAGCACTGTCGGCGAAGGGAGCAAGCAAACTATCCGACCGGTTAGTGCTCATAGTTGTCCATCACTGACTTTGATAAGATACGAGGTAAGCTGTCACCAAGGCTAATAATTTAACTTTCATAAACTCTGCGGGCAGACAGTTCATTGTAAACGAGAGTAATTATTATTAATTCGTATCTATTCTATCCTCGGCCCTACTGGAGGCGGCATTAACTCTTATCTATTTAGCACGGCACATTCGTCCGTTGTTATCAACAGTCCAGGCCTCACTGCCCACAAGGCGGAGGCCATAAAAGAGAGAATTGGGATCATACTTCTTCTTGATTGAAAGAAGAGTGTTGTAGTTGGAGCCAAAGAAGGTCTGCTGGAAGTTGGGCTGCTGGAAGTCGCCCTCGTTCATGTACGCGCCGCTGCCGGGGGTTACTGCGGTAAGCTGCGGCACATACTCGTTGGTGATGGTCTTCTGGTCCGCGAGCATCTGCGACCACGGTGCGGTGTTGTTCCAGGGAGTGCCGATCTGCAGATGCACAGTGGTGGTTCGCCAGACCGGGAATACAGCGTTGTTGACGCCGGCCGGCTTGGCGTAGTTTGCCGAGCTGCCAACCATGATGACGCCATGAGCAGTCAGGTTTTGCAGGACAGCTTGCAGAGCATTGTTGTTGTTCAAGAGGACGCTGCGCGGGATCAGTCGGCTGCCGTAGTTGAAGTCTCCGACATCGAGGTTTCCGTTGGGGAGCGGGCCCATGTAGGTGTTGTAGTGGTCATAGTATGAAAGCTCGGTGTATTGGGTGGCGATGGGGGTAATTCCAAGCTCGCTCAGCAGGGCGTTGAAATCAGCCAGGACGACGTTCTGGACGTAGTCGGCCGTGGAGTTGTAAACGGTAACGGGCTCGAGCACAAAGACGGTGTTGGTGAGAAGGTAAATGACCATGGCGCCCTTGTCTATCATGGCTGGCAGCATGGCATGGAACCCGGCTACAAACTTGTTGAAGTTGTCCTGCGTGGTGGTGGCGGCCGCGATGGTGATTTTCGCACCACCGATGGTAGCATCAGGGTGAAGCTTGACCGTCATGGACGTGACAACTCCATACCCAGAGCCGCCTCCGCTCAGAGCCCAATACAGGTCGCTGTTCTTGGAGGGAGAGGCAGTCAGGATCTGGCCAGCCGCGGTGACAACCTCGAATTCCAGGGTCTGATCAGCGCCGAGACCGAAGGAGGTGCTCAAGGCAGAGTGGCCACCACCTTGAGTGTAACCTCCAGCAACACCGACGGTTGGGCACTCGCCAGACACGGCGACAAAGCCCTTGCTGTGGGCAGCCTGTAGCATTTCAAAGCCTTGGACGCCCGCGCCCACCTTCATCGAAGGACCGCTGTAATTGGTGCTCTTGTAAGTCGAGATGCTGATGCTCTTCAGGTTGTGAGTCCAGATGCCCAGGGCGCCAGCGCCGGTAGAGCGACCAAAAAAGCTAGTGAAAGAAACGCAATCAGCCTACATGTATACCTTTAAAGAGGAATTAATTGCAAAGAAGTGTCAGCATACTCATGGCCAGTGTTGCGCACAACCACGCGGATGTTGTACTTGGTTGCGAATGCCAGGGCGGCCTGGACATCGGCGTCGCACGAGACGTTGACAGCATAGCTGATGTAGTTGCCCAGAACGCACGGCTTAGACTCGGGGGTGAAGGGATCGCAGCTCTGGTTGGCGAAGAAGGGCTGCATCACCGAGGAGGATGTCGTGTAGCTACACATCGCATTCTGTCAGACATGCGCCGGCGAGGAGAATTGGACCAACGAACTGGGTTTGTGGCAGCTCCCAATTGGTCTGCAATTGCGCACAAACGTTCTTGTTGTACTTGGGATCGTGGCACGGCGTTCCAATGGGGACGGTGGCAACAAGTCGGCCCCCGACTGTCGAGTTCAGTGACTTCCAAGCGGCAGCATTCGGCCACTGGGGATCGCTGGGGAGGTAACGGCAAGGCGGCGGCGGAGGAGGAGGAGGAGGCGGGCGAGCAACCGCTTCTGTGGTCAAGTTGGAAGCGTTCGCAGAAGCCAGCAGCGTGGCCGCGGCGGCCAATTGAAGGGAGAACTTCATCTTGCTATTTTCCGAGGCAGATGAAGATCCGGTGAGAGTAGAGTCTTGACATTGAAAAGAGAAACACCAACGACATGTCGCGATGGACAGTATACATATTCCTGCGACCGATCCATTTTTTATCGCTGAGACAGCGTCGTATTACCAATTATGGAGACGTTGGAGACACGGAGATTGGAGACGGTCACTGATCGAACAACAAGCGAATGTGACGTCGCTGCCGCCGAAGCCTTGAGAAGCGTTTAGGGCATAAACGGGCTCCATTGTGTTGGATCCAGCAGGTGAAACTATTGAATATTGAAGGTGTTCCTATCTATCTTTGGAGATGTCAAGAACCGAGGAGGCAAAGTAAAAGTGCCAAGAGGGGATGTTGCTCCGTCTGCGTTCGCAGAGGCACTCAGCCGAGTTCGACCTTGACCGTGGATTGCAGCCGAGCCAAACCCCCTTGAGGGGCCACCACATTCTGCATTCCATATATCGTAGATCGGGCTTGGCCCAAGATGGACTAAACACGGATCCGGTCTCAGGTCAGGTTTACTGTGATGAGGAACATGTCCGAAGCCCCCCGGCAAGCCACAGCCTCCCCAAGTGTCGGTGAATCCCAGGCGAGCTTCCATTCATGTTCCCACGTCTCACAACTCCACACAGCCGAGGCATGAATCTCGACAACCGTTCGACTTTTGCCCTGTTCAAACTGAGCCCGCCGCCGGGAGAGAACGACATGCCCGTATCTGTGCTTCTGTGTGGGGTAGGATTCGTGCATTTTGCAATCTCTTCCCAACAGACTGGATTTCCTCTCAACGGAGATTGCAAATTCTCCATAAATCCAAGCTGAACCCACTCGCTAATCGTGGCGACAGGGGTCGTTTGCTGGCTGATACGGCGGATAAGTTGCTGTATACAGCACTGGACTGGCCAATGTTCGCCTGCGAAGAGAGTCCGTCTATTTTATGCAGATCCACATCGCTGGGATTAACTGCAATCTTCTCGAATGACTCGACGACACCACGTGGTTATCAACCATTGAAAACGTGGCACAGGGACAATTGCAGCCGGATCAGCGCATCTAACGCAATTATTCCACGGACAAGCCCAGAAGCTGATGCTTTCGTATTATAATCTCCCCGATAAACGTAATTCAGATTGAAGCCTTGGTCAGCAGGATCGGCGGCATCAAAAAGTATATAAAGGGCATGTTCTCCCGACAAAAGGGCCCAGGAAAGATGGCTCGTTGAAGGCTTTGTGGTTTGTTTCGAGCGACAGCTTACTTTGAACAAGCTTGGCCAAATACTCGACTGGATTGCAACAGCATGTCCATTTTTGTTAGTCAGTCTACGGAAGAGGGTCGATAGGTATTGTTCATTAACTTCTATAGTTGGTCTACTTGTGATATCATCCCAAGTTCTGTATACCTACGAGGAGATGGGTGAGTCGCATGATATTGAAGAGCTACAACTCAGCTCGTGTTCTTGATAAGTTTGCAATGAGTCAAATTCATTTCCACCTCTCGGCTTTCTTTTGCTTTCATGATTCAATCTCAGCTACGGTGATGGTCTTAGACTCTCACCACACGAAATATCGTCATCTCTGTAGAGCCGCGAAAGACTTCATGAACCGAGAACAGCCGTTGGGAAAGAACTCAGATATTAGGTGGGGGTTTAATGACCTACAACTAGGATACGAGAAAACAAGAGCGTTAGTATTTGCTATCCATTTGGCTCGCTCAGGGCAAATGGGCGTGGAGTATAAATAAGTATGGCGGAGAATGGCCTTAGGTCCACATCGATTGTCGGCGGAACCAGAGCCGAGAAACAAAAAATTTCTCTCCCGAGAGTGGGAGGGACTTGACTCGACGATCGGAGAGGGATTCACCGCGCGCGACGGGAGGGAAGAGCGCGAGGAGATCATGGACCGTGTTCCCATAGTGCCAATCTTTTGCGGATACCTTTTCTCAGCGTACGAAGATCCGGGGTTAGTAGAGACACCTAGTAGCAGCTGTTAAGAGCTTTTCAGGTCTTGATTTGTCTGCAACAGCCATCGAAGGCGAAAATCCGGATTTTGGGCGCACACTTGGCCGTGACAGCCATCAATAGCGGCCCGGTTAGCAGGTGGCTTTTTTGGTGTGTCTTGGTGACGCTTGATAACAAGCCTTTCCGACGGACGTGAGATGGAAGCTTCGGAAACCAGCGGAGACGGATCGAATTCATGAGCTGTGGCTGAAGCCACTCCCCTCTTCTCGAATGTAAGGGGGAACTCGTTGGAGAGGGTTGAAGGAGGGAAGAGTTGGACAGAGTCGAGGATGAGTTGTGTCGTTTGTAATGCTCGGCTAATAATTAAGCATTAACGACGAAGAAGCCAAGACTTTTAGAATGAGATGAATTGGCCCTTTTCGCCGAAATTGGACATCAGATATAACAAAGTCCCTACAGCGTTGACGGTCCAGACCGGTCACTACCGTTATACGATGCATGAGCTCGCGTAACTCTGCGATCTAACGAGATTCACAAAGGGGTAGGGGAGAGAAGAAGAAGAAGAAGGCTCTCGGTACTCGAGACGCGGGTATTCGTAAAGTCACCGGAGAAGGCCTCGATGACATGGCTCAGGGTTATTTATTTACACAGGCCCTCCTCCCACAGCCATATGGTAGTGGTTTACTAGATTCAATCCCCCTCTACAGAGCCTCCACAACGGGCTGCTGAGATATCCAATGGAGTCTCATGCGGGTAATTATGGCGTACTAGTATACTCGTACTGGTGAAGTGGGAGAAAGTGCCGGCTGTGAACTCCGCCGTCCTGAGATAATTACCTAATTCTTACGGTGGTTGGCGTAGGTGTAAACTGAGGTGATTGAAGTGGATTCAAGCCAAAGAGCAATGTGTGGAACCACCACTGAGCTGAGACTCATCAGCGCATCCCAAACTTCAAGAAGCATTCCAGTCAGATTTTCTTCTTTCTCATCTTCTCTTCCCCCGTAAAGTGCGCCATACAGTACAGCCGTTACAGTACATACTCCGAATCTCCCTGTCATTGCTGCAACTACCGGGAGGAAATTGCTCTAGCCATGCAGCCAAGCAATAGCCAAACCCCGGACTATAACACCATATTTGTACTTAGCCGGTGTCCCAGGGGGAGGCATGCTGAACCGTCCCTTTGGTGCTTCACGTTGTGTTCCACGTAACTGCATCCGGCAACTCCTTGTAGGACCGTTCGCGTAGCTATCCGAAGTTGACCTAACCATCCCCATGCCCTTCAAGGGGTTCAGCTCATGCAGTCTTGAGTCTTTCTGCTCCTCTCCGCTGCAGATTGCGAGTCTCCACCCCGCCGGTTTCACGGGGGAGTCTTCCTGAGTCTTGCTACGAGTTTTAGTATCTCTCTAGACCCAAGCGTAGAGGCAGCCGAAGCCCTCTAGGTCTACAGCCCGTTCTAAGCGGAACGCCGACATAGGCTTAGAGAGGTGGTTTAGTGCCTCCCAGTTCCATGGTTTTTTCTGTCTTGTCTTTTTCGTCAGGGGTCCCTGCTTTTGGTGGAGATTTCTCATCCAGCTTTTTTTTCCCGATGAACCAAACGCCCGTCGCATCCTTCACAGAGCCGATTCAGCACGCAGGGCTAATGCAATGCAACGTCAGCAAGCCTGTCCGGCTTCAACAGCCATGGTTTTCTAGCAACGTTCACGAGTCAGTCAACGCTTTAGCTCCCAAAATACAGCACTTGATTCCCTCCCAGACAGCCATATTCTATTCTAGAACCAAAGGGCCGCAGGAGATGGCGGCTAGTGCAGAGCGGCTACGCAAAGTGCGAATTAGACCCGTCCCTCAACTCATCGACGCCACAGCTTCGTATTAATTATACTAGGTTCTTTTTGCACCTTTTCTACGTACAGTATATTTCAAATGCCCGCAAATAACATGGCTAGTACAGTGTGCTGAGCTGTTCCCCGTCTTTGAAATAAAGGGGCGTGCCCATAACCTCCATGTAAAGGATGCATAGTAAAAGCAGGTACATGGACTGCCCGTCTTTGACGTCCACCTCGAGTGCAGATCAACCTTAAAAGTGATGATTTGACATCTCATTTTCTTGCCGGCCCCGAAGAAATAAGAAGATTTCTTCGTTCCCCCGGACATCGATCTCGGAGACCAGGAAAACGAGAAAATGAGGTTGCTTCTCCATCTCTTGCTTGCGTTCCTGGCAACGTTTGCGCTGGTGCTTGCAGACAGCTCGGCCGCTGACAACCCGCTTTCGGTGTTGCCGGCATGTGCGGTATGCTATGCCTTTTTCCTTTTTCTTCTTCCCCCTTCTCCAGATATGTGATCCGAGCTCGAAACTAATGACGATCAGCAAAAATGCCTTGCATCGGCCATTGGGAATTCCACCTGCAGTCCGACTGATGTGAAGTGTACCTGCGAAAGCTCGACCATTCAAGAAACCTCGGCCATCTGCATTGCGACCACCTGCACGGTTCGAGAGTCCCTTAGTATGTTGCCCACCAACCGCTCTTCTTCTGTAACACAACACTTCAAAAGCCATATCTTGCCTAACTCTTCACGATAGCCACCAAAAATGCGACAGATACACTCTGTGGTGTCCCTGTCCGGAACAGGACCCCCGACTTTGCCAATGTCACCATCGTGCTCGGTGTCGTCTCCGGCGTAGTCGTCCTCCTACGTATCGGCTCTAAGCTCTTCATGAGGATGGGCTTCGCCCTGGACGACTACGCCATCATCGTAACGCTCTTTTGCGGTATCCCCTCGTCAGTGATGAACGTTCGAGGCACTGGCGGAAATGGGGAAGGAAAGGATATCTGGACGCTGCCGTTCGACATGATCACCCGTTTTGGAGTATACTTTTACGTCCTCGAGATTCTATACTTCGCCCAGGTCATGCTTCTAAAGATGACGCTCTTGTTCTTCTACCTCAACATCTTCCCAGGCAAAGCCAGGACATTGTTGTGGGGAACGGTTCTCGTCAATGGCGTGTTTGGAGTTACCTTTATGCTTCTTGCAGTCTTCCAATGCCACCCAATCAGCTTTTTCTGGACAGGCTGGGACGGCCAACACTCGGGCAAATGGTAAGTAGAAGCTTTCAGCCTTCAACTTTCTCTCGCACTATGAGGCATCCCGCTAGCTCAGTATAAAGCTAATAGCCACACAGTCTCAACAGTAATGCCATCGGATGGGCAAACGCAGCCATCAGCATCGCCTTGGATTTATGGATGATTGCAATCCCCATGTGGCAGATCCGAAATCTCAACCTCCACTGGAAGAAGAAGGTCGGCGTGGCAGTGATGCTCCTCGTCGGTACTTTGTAAGAATCCACTCCCCACTGCGGCAACAAGCTCTTTGTCTAACCATGACCCTAGTGTCACTGTGGTCAGCATCGTTCGACTCCAGTTCCTTGTGAACCTTGGTAGTTCCGCGAATCCCACATACGACCAGGTTGACGTGTCCATCTGGTCCACCATTGAGATTAACACCGGCATTGTCTGCACATGTCTACCGTCGCTCCGTCTGTTTTTGGTCCGCCTGTTCCCTAGCCTGGGTGGCTCTTCACATAAGAACAGCGGCTATCAGAATTACCCGGACAACTATGTCAACAAGTCAGATCACGCAGGTAGTCGGGCGCAGACGCTGGTTTCAGCCGTGAAATCTCAGAATCGCCCGGACCATAGCGGGATTGAGCTCAACACAATGTACGAGGTGCGGTATAGCGATGAGGACGAGTCCAGATTGGTTAAAATGCAAGGGGAGCATGCAACAAAGGGAGGAGTGCATGTGGGCAGTTCACGGAGCATGGGTAGCAACAGCGAGGTGTCACTGTAAATTTCTATACTTAATATTATTAGCTAGGCCTTCAAGGATACCAGCCAAGTTCCCCGTCTTATTACAAAGGGGAATTTAAAAGTCATCAATAATTTGCTTGTTTTCATGGATAATTTTCAGCGCGTGCAATGAGTCTGGGTCAATCTTGCAAAAGTCTCATAGTTTTTTATTTTCGGGCTCATCCTTGTGCCTTGTATGCTCACTTGTAGCCCAAGATGGCTTCACCTCCTGAACTATGTAAACATACACTAATATCATACATTGACTGACCTATCCCAGCAAAACTCTCTTACACTCCCAGAGCTTTGTTGAAAGCATCGGCTGCAGCCTGGCCCGTCAGTTGGGACGCAGCAGCAGAAGCACTTTGGCATGTGGAAACCACCGCAGCACTAGCCTTGCAGCTAGAGTTGAGTCGGTCACAGATGAAGTCGGAAATAACCTTGATAGCTAGAGCCGAGCCATGCTGAAAGTCAGCTTCGTTGACGGGGGCAAAGGCAGGTTCAGTGCGGCCGTCAAGTCCGTTGGCGAACTTGATGCTAGGGTCAGAGCACGAGCCGAAATCGCCCGTAGCAGCACTGCTTCCTGCGTTTCCATTGCCGGTGTTACCGCTATCGGCGTTGTTACCACCGGCAGCGTCGTTCGCTCCACCGTTGCTGGTGTTATCACTTGTGTTGTTGGTGTTGGTGTTGGTGTTGGAAGCACCAGACGCGGCGGCCTTGCACTGAGTGTTCTGTTCCTCACATTGGCTTACGCCTCCGGACAGCTGACCAGAGTTGGCAGCATCAGCACAGGCGTTGTGCTGAATATCACAAGACCGTCCAAGAGCGGCTCCAATGTTGACAAAGGTATTTCCATTAACGGAGAATGGTCGGTTTCCAGTGCCTGAAACGACAGGCGGGGCAGGGCCGCCAAGAGAGCCGGTGAAGGTCTGAACGTTGTTTCCGCTGGCTGTAGAAGGGGCTTGAGTTTGAGTAGAGGCAGCAGCTTGGGTGGAAGATGCCTGAGCAGCCGGTGGGGGAGTTGCTTGAGCAACTGCCTGAGAGGTTGTCGCAGCATTGCTGTTGTCTGTTGGAGCAGCGGCGCCTCCTTGAACATCGGCGATGGAGAACTTGCTCAAGTCGACCAAGTCTGTGGCTTGAATACCGCCAGTGCCGGTAAATGTCTGAGACACAGCGGAAACAGCCGATGCAACTTCGTCCTGGCTAGCGTCGAGAACAAGCTTGCCCGTTGTGAAGATACATCCAAGCTGGGGGTCAGGATCGTCACAGGTGTTGCCCTTGGCTGTGGCATCGTTAAGCTAAGAGTTTGTTAATCACCAAGGTTTCAGAATATGTAGCTAAGGGAGCGGAAAACGTACATCGCCCGGGGCAAAAGTGCCACTCAAGAGGGCAAGGTTGGGATCTGCTCCGATGGCCTTGAGCTGCTTCGCCAACTCAAGAGTAATACCCTTGTTTATGGAAGCAGCATTGGCGGATGCCGGGTCTTGATGGGGCTTTACGGCTTCGATTTCGGGATTCACAGCTTGCTCAGTGCAAGTAACACTGGCGAGTCCGACTTTGCCAGTATTTCTCTCCAGGGCCTGGTACACCAATGCACCAGCCATGAGTCGAATATCTTTAGCAGCCTTGCCATTGGTGAAAGCCTGATCAGCAGTCTCTTGCTTGAGGCAGTCCAAGTTGGTTACACTTCCAGCACCACCTGCAGCCGCCGCATTACCAAGCAGGCCAAAGACGGCATCGGTGATGCCCTTGGGGTTGTTCTTGGCCAGAGCTTCGTTTGTAATGGTAAGGAAAAGATCGTGGGAATGCTCCTGGGGAACCTCTCGGCGGAGCAGGTTGGAAGAAGGGAGAGGATAGGCGAAAGCCTGGCCCAGCAGCAAAGCTGCAGCCGCGGAGGTGCTTTGGAACTTCATGATGATTGAGCGAGAGGAATGATTGCAACTTAAAAAACACAAGAGTCTTTTGAGAAAAGAACAAATAAATATTGAATACAAGAATAAAAGAGTGTCAAACTCGAAAAGAATGGACCAGCCTGCTGGACAAGAAGAGAGAAACGAAACAAAAAAAAATAGAGACAAGAACTGATGATGCTGCTAGACAATTCCCAAGATTCAGTATCAATCGGCTGCTGGGACAATATATACAGAATATCTCGGCCCCTGCTCCCCCAAGCTCCCGAATATCAACCCCAATACATGGTTAAGCGATGTTTCTGTAGCCGCTATATCGCTCGTTTCATAAACACGACAGGGCGGTTAAAACGCTCTGCCCAGAAGCTTAACCCTTACAAACAAGATAAAGTACAGGGGCGAAATAGGGTCAGTTGTCTGATATACAGTGTTTCTCCTGGATTCTCAGGTTTCTGTAGCAGGTTTGACCAGGATAGCTGAAACCATTACCGTTTCTGGTGGGGCGAGACAAGGGATTGGTTGGCGTTTCATACGCAGGATGCGATGATATTGGCAGGAGTACTTATACTCTCGGCTCACTTTATTAAGCTTAGAAGAAAGAAAAAAGATGACAAACGTTCCGTCTCATCGGATGTCTGTTATGACGACACCGAGAGGCTTCAGGGCCAAGCTAGAGAGATTTGTTAGACCACCCTTCAATTTGCAAGTAAGAGGAATGAGCCGGTCTGTAGATTCTGTCTTTCAACTCCATCCGTTGTTGCACGTTTACATATATACAGGGCCTCAATCATGTAGGCACATGTATCGGCTTCTGGACGGTTACCTGGTCGAAGCGCAGTCCATGTCAAAAGAAAATAAACATGAGAATCCTCATGATAATAAGCCACCGTGCCCAAGTTGGACTTGGTCCCAGTTGCCGGGGTTGCTGTCGCAGGTATGGGACGCAGAGCTAAGCGAGCCAAAGAAGCAGCTCTATCATATTCAAACCAGCCCATGGAGCAGACTGGAACATGGCCGTATACCAGGGGGGCCCTTAACAAGAACCAAATCCCCGCCTACGCTCCACATAGCACGGGGGGGCCACGCCGACTAAGAACAACGCTGTTTGCTGTAATATCCGGCCTCGACGGAATATCGAGCTCTACACGGCCCCGGGTCGCCAGTTTACTCGTACCCGCACTCTCTATTCCGTAGTCCAGACCGTTAAATGGCGTGTTGCGGGAACGCTCCACGTGCTTACACGAACCCCGGCCGGCTCACTAGACCAAGGTTCTGACCGGATCACCAGTTAAGCCGCCGCCAGGGGGGCTTGGCCAACGGGTTTCGGAACGGGCCAGCTTCACCACGCTCAATAGAAGACGGTGGCTACAGTACGTTAGAGTTCGGGCTTTGAATTCCCGGTTTGACTTGCGCTTGGCAAGTTTGTGCGAATATAGACAAAGTTCTTGGCAAACTCCAGACGCACCAATTGGAGACACTATGGTAGCCTGTCTTACGCTATGGTAATGCTTTTTCAAATAGAGTGTCGTGGCAAAACCAGCAAAGAGATTAACGTAATAAAACGAAAAAGCAAAGCTCCAAAGATGCCATTCTCCGATCGAGCCAGCAGTGGCATTTCATACGTTCGGGGGAACAACCTGGTTTGCTGAACAAATAATATCGTATTCATTTCTAGGGTAGTAAGGCATTGATGCTAGAAAGCTGTGTACCAACAACACCTTTGGTGTAAATAGCAGACATAAGACGAGTGTGGAGGTTTGATAAGCTCCCAGGGAAGGATGCAGCAGCAAGACATATTGTTCGTCGTTCTTTTGGTAGAAGGATTAAATCATGCCCTTTGGCCAGCCAACTCTATTACAACTTAGAAACGCATACATACTTGAGACACTCACTTCAAATAGCATACATCTATTAATCACTGCGTAATAGCTGCCTTATTGGCCGTGTACTTCCTAGGACTTGTACCCCAACTATCCATGGCTTCAGCTATGGAACAATTTTGTCATCAAAGCCTCCTTCAACATAATCTTCTCATTATAGCCCAAAAACCCCCAAGATGGCGTGGTAGATTCATAACCCCCACGCATTAGCAATCCATTGTGTCATGGTGGTTGACAGCTAAATTGATTCTTCGAATTCTTGCACAACCCACCACGCCGAAAATGGCTGGGATTTGCTTCCACCCGAGATGGACATACCAATAGTACCCGCTATGGCCGTGGAGAATGTTCGCACGCCCGCTTCAAGGTCAGTCATTGTTATAGGGACCATGACCAGGCTACTCGGAATGTGATTTGGATGGATAATCGGATATACCACTCCGCCCAGCTCAAGCTGTTCGCCGACGTAATCATCTTGCGCAACGCTTCCGTTATCGTTGAAATACGCAAATGCCGTGATCCAACCAGAGATTTTCAACGGGTCACCACTCATGTGCGAATCTGCCGTCTCCCACGCGACATTGAGCCAGAAATCTTTAATCTCTTTTGAGTCTGGTTCGTCAAAGGTTCTTTTCATGCGATCCATAATGGGCCGCAGCAGATGAGCCCAATCCTTACACTCCTTGCCATAATGGTCCAGCTTGTCGACCCGACGTTCAAGCTTCTCCCAGTCATTTCGGGTTCCCAACAGCGTCACGCTTGGGAAGCCGCATCCAAAACACATACCGTATTCGAAGTATTTTTGCATTGCTCCCATCATACTGAAAGCCGCCACTGCCTTGTCATGGTCTGTTGTGGTGGAAAAGTTCGGCAGCATCCACTCACGCAGCTCTGGATCAACGACATTTTCCTGAATGAGGGAGGTAAACTCCTGGGCCACCTTGCTAAAATCGAGTTCGGAGAGGCTCGTGGCTGTTAAATCGAGGTCCAGAGTCTTTTTTCCTTCATGAGAGACAAACTTGTGCCGCAGGCGCTCGGCATTCCCACGCCCATTGATGAAAAGGCTAAACTGTGAAAGGATAGCCTGCCACACATCATCAGGTCGGATGACTAGGTCGAGATCCTGGTTGAAGGCGCGCATGATACCTTCCACAAATCCATTATCGTACCAAGACACGGACACCGTCACAGTCTCGTCGATGGATTCCTTATCCTCTGTCTTCTTAGGACAGATGGAGGAGGCAATAATTGGGCACTCACTGAAGCCGCGGCCAGAACTATCCTTGCTTTTTCGTCGTGGGTCTTCGGCATGGGGGCTGATGCATTTGGAGGTGATACGGTCGAAAATGGACCTACCATTTGTATCAATGGTCATCGCTTTGTCCTGATTTGTCCCCGACTTGAGGGAGGGCTTCGTCGTGACAGGCATTCTGGGTGGAAGTTTTCGAGAGTGGTTTTTGCTTTCTTTCCAGATCGACTTGAAGTTGTAATTGTAAAGAAGATGAAGAGCTTGATTTTGGACAGATGAGGGGATTTTATAGTCTTGAGATTCTGGCAGGCAGCAGGTCCTTGCTTGAACATGTGCAGCACAAACATATAGAACAACTAATCTCCGCTACTTCGTGTGACGCAAACAGCTGGCTCGTTCACGGAAACAAAGACTACAAAGGGAGAACAAAGACTACAAAGAGAGCCCGAGGAGTCAAAGCGGTTTGGCCAAGTCTTCCATTCCAGTGATAGAGCCAATAAGGATCAATTTTAGACGTGCCGCAATCCTCGGTCAGACGTCATAGGTTGAGCAAGGCATCCGGCTCATGATGCGAGAGCGAGGAGAGAAGAGAGATTCGCTGGCCAAGTCCCTTTGTTCACGTCCACTTCGTGTTGGGATCTCTTTCTGGTGCAGAGCTCTTTGTTTGATGATTACAGACATAACAAAGACGAGATGGAATGTCAGATGATTCGAGTCAGTAACATTTCTAATCAATATTATTGGCCAGTGGATCACTGAAAGGACTTTGTGAAAGGACGTGGAATATCGAGACGATTCGAGTGAGTGACGCCTCTAAAGATATGATTGGTTAGTGGATCACTGAAATGATTGCTGGTCATTCTAGTGTATATGGGAGCTATGTAACTCGGTGTGCTGACGCTTGTGGTATTCGCGCTTAACATACAAACTACATTCATTTACAACTAATAAACAAAAGTTCTTCCACTAAAGAATACATCTACTACTATAAAGTACATTATATATTTAAAATTGCCAGCATAGTACAATACCTTTATAAGCTTATTGTATATATATGTCTTTATGAACTACGAAATCTACCTGATTCAATAATAAGAGCACTTTACCAAGGATTGTGCATAAACACTTAAACCAAACCCAAGGAAGCAGAGCTTAAGACTATGTTCGGTCTTGACACAGTCCACCCGGTCCCATTTGGCGCAGTTTAAATGGCCGATCAGCTCTCCCACATCGTAATCTTCGTAGGTTGTGTAACCGTCCACGTTGACGTAGTTACACGTGTCTCCAAAAACATCCGTAATGCCGGTGGTGTATTGATCATCCACGATATCCGTATCGGCGCTGTCGGCATTGACTGACCAAGTGGCGTCACTGTCGCAGACATTGATACTCCCGGTAGCCGGGACGCCGTAGTAGTTGACGATGATGGTTGGAAAGGGGCTATGGTCAGGGTCTTGGGTTTGCCTATCCAGGACAAGCCACCAATCCGCGATGCCAGTGTCAGTAGGGGGTTTGCTGACGGGATGGGGGAGGCTGGGCAAGCCAGGATCGATGGGCTCGGGGTAGTCGTCGCCTCCCGAGCACTCGTTGAACCAGGTATTGGCGAGGGCGGTCCCTGGATAAACATCGTGATAATCGGCGCGGCCAAGCTCGCCGAGCGTTGGGAAATGGATGTTCTGACCGCGGCCGTGTCCTTCAAAGCGGGTTCCCAGGTCGATCCAGGTCATGCTGCTCCCTGATGCGGGAATGAAGCCGCCGTTTCTCCAAACTCGGGCCCCTGCCTTGAACTTGTCAACCCAAATAAGATCCACCTTGCCATCGCCATTGACCTGGAATCGTATTAGTTAGTGCCAAGCTATGTAGACTATGAATGTCAACTTACGTCGGCCCATTTGAAGTTTGCTCTGTCGAGCCTTTCTGTTGGCGCGAACTTGATCTGGCCCTTGTCCTCGAGGCCACCGGCCTTGTTGAGGTGCCCGCCCGTTCGAGCGTCTTTCTCCATGCAGAGGTAGTCGACGCGGCCATCACCGTCCAAGTCTCCGAACCTCAGACCTTGATCATATAGACCCCTGCCCCAGCCCTCCTTACACAGCGCGTCATTCACCACCCAGGTTGGGCCGGAAAACGTGGGAGACGCGGCTCCGTCTTTGTAAGTGTTGCGCCACATCTCGACCCGTCCCGTGTGTCTTTCGACTGCAAGGATATCGCAGAGGCCGTCCCCGTCCCAATCGCCAAAGTGGATGCTCTTCCTGTCCCGGCCGATGGAGATGATCTTTCCATGCTGTCCCCAGTTAGGCGGCGACTTGATGTTCTCGAACAAGGTGATTTCACCCTCCGCGCTCACCCAGAGATAATCTTGCATCCAAGTTAGTGTCTCGCTGATGAAACATGTTATTAAGAAGTAGGCATATAGCCACATACCATCGTGGCCTCGGCCGAACATGTCACAATAATGGACTCCGTCTCCTTTTCTCTGAGTCCCGCCGGCGCCTCGATTCGTATAGGCATAAGATTGAACGTATTTCTCGTCAGCTATGCGATTCCAGATGAGGTCAGCGCGCCCAGAGCCCGATATCCGTCCAAAGACGAGCTCTGTTCTATCTGTCAGCTCGGGAATTGCAGGATGGGCCGCTGTAGCCTCTACCCAGTGAGGTCGTAGGCCTTTGCCGTCGGCATCAAAATCTCCTCGCTGGTTGATCCAGATTTCAGAGGAGCCGTCCTTGTGCAGGTAGACCCAGTCTGATCTGCCATCACCGTTGATATCGACGAGATTGACACCGAGGATCCCTTCGGCTTCACCTTTGGCGGTAAATGTTTCCTCGCCAACAACCTAAGCCAGTCAGTTTGTCTGTTTGGTCAAATTAAGAAAGTAGCCAGTTTGGATAACATACGAAACTTTGCCAGTACCCCTTATACGTCTCTGTCGGTGCATCACCCACGCCGCCGTTGCGCCAGCAATAGATGTCGCCCTTGTCATCAATGGCGCAATAATCCAGCCGCCCATCTCCGTCAATGTCGCCGAGACGGACCCTATCTTGAGGACCCCATGAGTATCCCTCCTTGATAAGGCCACCGTTCTCCAGAGGCTCGAATTTCGGAGGGTTGCCGCCCCTGTTGATCGACACATACATGTTGCCATCCGGGTTGATGCAGATGAAGTCGTCAAGGCCGTCGCCGTTGACGTCGCCCCAACGGTGCCCTCGAATCAGACACTTCAATCCCACATCGATAGCAACGCCTGTTACAGCGATATTGCCACTATCGTTGAGATACATACGACAAGTTCCCGGCGTCGGATCATCGCTTGTGCCCTTGTCAACGCAGTTGATCAGCTCGTCGAACTCTCCTCCCGGGTCTGCGCCTCCCAAGTTCACCAGCTGGGCAAAGGATACTCGGCTGCCGGCCGTGAACGCTCCGCTCTCGGTGATATAACCCCGAACTGTCTGAAAGTGCCTGTAGGGCCCATCATCCTCGCCCCATCCCTGCTGCGTTTTCACAGGGCCGCGTCCAGACCCCTTTGCTGGGTCACAGCCGACGCTGCTGTCGTCGTCGACTCCAGTATCGATCGGTTTCGTCAGAAAACCCGCCTTCTCGACCTCGGCGATAGCGTCAGCCCAAACAGCAGCCATCTTAGCTGCGCCCTTTTCGTTGGGGTGCATAATGTCGTGATAGTCGGTCGAAGTATCCAGAAACCCATTATTCAACTCAGCCAACCCAATCTTCTTTCCTGTATCCCTGAACCTCTTATATAAATCCCGATAACCAGGATTAATCTTGTTGACATTGTTGTTTGCCTCATTGTCAAGGTAAGGTATCAGAGTTGACAGAATAATCGTGACACCCTCGACCTCCCCATATAGATAATTAAGTAACAGCTCCATTCGACCTGCGGTACCATCCACATCCTGGCCAGTTTTTGGGTTGGCATCATTTGTCCCGCAGTTTATGAGGATCAGATTTGGCTTCGTATCGATCCCCAGACCGGCGTTTTTAATCATCTGTGACACCACCGCACCAGGATGTCCCTCGTGCTGCTGATCCTTAAACTTCTCAGGATCACCATTCGACTGGCTACCGACCATATTGACTGGCCAGCCTTCCCATCTTAACTGGTCTCGAAGGGGTTTCCGGTATCCGTTCTGCGGGTCTGTGCCTACTCCTGCGGTAATAGAGGCGCCGAGAGGCATAATCCGTAGGTAGAAAGGCTTCTCTGCTGCCGCCCTGACGGCCTTGGGCCGATAGTGGTGACTCCATAGCTCTGCCAGAGCATCGTCATCCGAAAGAGTACGGTTATACGTTAAAGGCGTGGCTAAGACTGAGGAAAAAAGAAGGAGTAAGTGAGTCAAGAGACGCAGCGCGCATCTCGGAGACGACGCCATGTCAAGTGTCCACCGCGTGTAGTGGTGATGCGTGATGAATCAAAGTTGTAGTTTGAATCTGCCTCTGGTTGGGGATCAAGAGGCTTATATATCTAGCCAAATGATATCCATACCTGGGGCTGTGATTTAGAATCTATGGTAGAAAGCAAGGAGACTTCCCTGCCCGTGATACATGGACTTAATGACAAATTACTGTGTGCTTAGGATTTTCCTAATTTCTGAATATCCCATGGGATGGAAATCCTGCCTGTGCAACCTTTGACTATGTTGGCGCTAATCGATACTGACTTGCTTGCCAACCTGCGCTTGGAAGGCTATGTGCTTGGGATAAAGCGTATTGGGACAGGGGTAAGGTAATAAAGTAGGCGGGTAAGAATACGCTTATTGAATACGCTTATTAAAAACGCTGCCCAAGCTATGATTCTAATAGTCTGTAAATTCCGCGGCTGCGTATCATGACTTCGTGGATAATCAAGTCAAGCTGGCCTATCAAGTTAAGCTTATGCCCATGAACTAACTACAATAGTATTATATGTTACTTGGTGGGCTGTGGCATGATTCTTCTCATTCTATAAAGTCCGCCAGTAAACGGCCTCTACTAGCATAGAGCGTAACTTGTGAGATTATACGACAAACCACTAAACCGCAAGAAAGAAGAAATACGACAACAGAACCATTATACTGCCAGCCTTGACAGCAATAAGCGTAATTTATAAGCTTATACTACAGTATTAGGCTATTGCCGACAATTTTGACAGCAAACTAGGCGTCCGTGTGATCCTTAATCACATGCATTTAACCAACCTGACGGGATCTCTAGTGCTAATCCCTGTCCAAGTTTTTAGTGATCCCCGTCAGCCAATTCACTATGGAAGCTTTGTAAATGTGAATGGCGATAATCTCCTGGCTTCGTGTGGCTGCATGTTAGCGATTGTAGTTTTCTGCGCGTTAATCATATGGTTGTATACAATAGGTGGAAACTCGGTACTTGTACTATTTATACAGGAGAGTGGTGGCGACGAGCGTTTGTGCTCTAGGATTTATTTCTGCATTTGATGATTATTGAGACCCTAAGATACATGTAAAACATAACTAACTGCAGCACTAGATATAACCGCGAACAATTCGTTATCTGCAATCTATTGCGCAAAGATTCAGAATTTTCAGCTCAGTTAGAGAAAAGCTGCACCCGCAGCCAACACAGCAGCAAAGCCAAACAAAGTTGGGGCAGAAGAATAGGCAAGACCTGTAGAAGTCGAGCTCTGTACCTCGGTTGTCCGAGTTGGACTGGGGAAGACGAATGTGCTGGTGGTGGTGTTTGATCTCGAGGGAGCCGAAGTGGTAGCAGGAGCCGAAGTCTCTGTGTGGCTGGAGGGCGGCCTAGTTGTCGCATTACCCGCGGTGGTCGTTTCTGGAACGCTGGTGGTTGTTGTTTTGGCACTCCCATAATCTATATTGCCATCTTTGTCTTCGGTGAAGTGATCCCAGGCAATGTTGTCCAGAGCTACCTTTGGGAAATCGTAAACGAGCGAGCCGGATATGAGGTTCACGGAGATGGAGAAAGCGGAGTATGTTCCTGCATCCGGCTTCCATTCGATTGAATATGGACCTGTACCATTCTTCGTCGGGAATTTCTCAATCACCGTATACTGCTGGGTATCGCCAAGGCTCAAAAGTTGCAGCTCCACGGTGATCTTTGTGTCGTCGTCGTCGAGCTCTCCATCAGCCAGGTGCGACCAGTCAACTGCAAGGTCGAACGCCAAGTTACCAAGGATGTGGTCCCCGGCTTGGAAGGTGAGATAATCGAAATAGACAAGAGTGTCTCCCCACAGGACATTATTTTCCAGTTTGTCAGATAAATCAATATCGCCAATTGGGGTCTCGCAAGCGTCCGTTCCGACAGAGTTGACTACGGTTGCGCCCGTTATTACCGTGCCCTTTGCTTGGGTTAGAAGTAGTTCTCTACGTGATTCGGCATAACGGAGAAACGTGGCATACCGCATATCGTTTTTCATTTTGAGAGAAGTCAAGGCTTCCACACTTATCATCGTTTGAGATATCGAGATCTTCAAACTTCTCATTGTTAGTACAATGATGCGTTCCTTGATAACCCAAGCATACTCACGCTGAGGGTCACTCGATCGCCGTAGACTAGAGGAAGAATAGCAACTGCCGCAACTAGGCTATTATATGTCTTCATGATGTTTTCTTTTTGATATGCGGATTCTGTTGAGTGGAGAAGTCTGTAAGTGTTGAGCCGAGTTTCGAGATGGAAGAGGCTGAAGAATGAAAGAGGCTGAATTGGAATTGTCACTTGATGAATTATCGCTATTGCCTCACCCTTTATATATCTGAGTTGCTGGCTGTTTCACTTCCAACTATTAAATTGGCATCAGGAGATGTCATACAGATCAGTGCTGCTTGGTTACTTGATTCTGCACTCGGCTATGCTGTTGGGATAGGGCTTTGAAGGTGGCAACGCGGCTCAGCTTACCAGGTCCACAGCGGGTGCTACTTTAGGTCGATCAGTAGTACGCGTACTTGGTTTTTTCTAAACTTAGAATCTTGTAGAGTAGAATAAGGACGCACCGTAGAATATGCCCCTGTCGGATTGCCCAATAAATAATACCGTGCACCAACAACAGGCGGAAGTACTCATAGACTGAAACCCCCGTCTAGACTGAGAAACCTGCCTATGCCAAGAACTCGCAAGGATTTTCCCACCTATGAGAACAGGCCATCTATGGGGTAGCAAAAGAAAGATCTCATCATAAAGACTAGGCTGAGCCTAACGAGGGTAGATCGTAAGCCTAACGCTATCTATATCCCTACAGATCCTCAAGCTATGTAGTACAAGTATGGCTATTGTGTGTGATTGATTAATAACCACGAGAACTACATTGTTGCTGTGTAATTCTTTAGCCTTGCTGATGCCGCCTCTAAAACAGCCTAATACGCTTAATTGGCCTAGTGTGCTCCTTCGTCAGGAAATGGAAGAGCAAATGATGCTGGTTGTGAAGCGCCCATCCGCAAAGTGGCTGGATTCGGACTTTATAACAACGCCGATCCCAGCACTCTGCTCTAAACAGCACCATGGCCCAACCATCTTCCAAAGATCTACTCCTTCTAGAGCAGTCGAACTCCGTAGTCAGTTACTAAATTTATCCTACTTAGTCGCCAAAAAGCGGTTCATCTCCACCCTCGATTAAACGTGGGAGGAGCCTGTTCTCTGTTATTTTTTTTTAGCTCGTCATTCTTAAGTCGCTGCCATTGATTCGCCCATTCGTATTTTTATCCGATGCCCAAGGGGGGTTCTTTTCTGTACTGACACTTGTAAAAGATGACTTGTAACTTCCGATGTATACTTGCAATAGTGTATGAAGGTAATTTATAAAGTATTCACTACAAGAGTAATTCCTTCTTAATCAAGTATGTAATAGCCCAGCCTGTTTCCAAGATATATACTACTTTATATCTAAGTGAGGTTCAGTTGTAATAATAATACAGAAGGTTAATAGAGAGATAGCTATATGTATGAAGGATATTTGTCTCTAGCGAGAATTAGTTTCTAAACTATATTGATGCAGTAATCTTCCCATTTGATGTACCAGCTTCCATGCAACGACGTGCCTCCACTATCAGCTGAGGCGGAATACCTTGCCAAGGGGAGATGCAGTTTCCCCGATTAAACCTGCTTTAGTAGCTGGTTCAGAGTTGTCGAAAGGAAGTCCTCCAACCTCTCAGCATAAATCATCAGATTCACAGCACTACTAGTATGTGTTACCGCACCACCTACCAAGCACGCGCTCCCGCCTCTCGCCATACGCTTTAGAACACCTGGACTCACCGATCTACTATTCTCCTTCGTCAGTCACTCAGAGAACTGGAACTCATATTTTATGAATTCGTCGTAGAATGCTTCTAGTAGCCTACCACGCTTGTTCATAGGTATTCTGGGCCACGACTGATGCGCCGTATTGGCTGCTTCAACCGCGTCATCAAGACTTCGCCTCGTAGCCACGGGTACGCCTCATAGTTTCTGCTCCGTTGCTGGATTAATCCTATTGTTCAATGGTTGTGCGCCCCGAAATTCTCCATTCACGACATTGAAAAAAGCGGTAAAACGAGACATATCAAAGTAAGCCAAAAAAAAGGCTTTGAGATAAATCTGCAATTATCGCATGATTGGTACGGTATATGTTTCTCCCTGCCGGGTCTGGACAATTGCTGTGGCAAATCCATGGAACGGAGATAAGAGGGACTCCTGATTCCAGATACCCCTGACTACATGTAGGCCCGGATGGAGCAGGCTGCTATTGCCGGGCCCGACACTCTTTCAACAATCGCCATGGTAAATGCCGGAGATGGGCGGGACCTGTATTCCGGATACCTCTGAATAGACTCGGGCGGAGGAGGTTATGCCAGCAAGGCCGAGATGTCAAGCCAAGATGAAGCATATGATTGGGCTTATTACGTGACTATTCGGATGCCTCTAACTAGATTTACTATGAAATAGCTATTCTATCCCGAGAGGTCAGGACTGGTATAGCTCTATAAAATTGACTCCTCAGCTAACTAACTATCGTCAGAATCTTTCGTTTGTAGGTTACAATTCCCACGTAAACCAATCTCCGCGTTTTCTAAAGTCTTGAGCGGCTTTTTCGGACTGTTTACTGCTTTGTTTCAATGCTCCACAGGAGCGTCTGGCTACTCAACGCGTGTTATTCATCATATCTTACGAAAGATGGCCCGTTTGTCGGTGGCACAATTCCAGTAGGTGCAAGAGAAATACCCGGACGATACGAAGTACATGTCTGTCAATTTATTCTAGAAACCAAGATACCTAGATCGAAACACCAGCACCGATCTCGTTTATTCTCAGTTCGCTGAAAGAACGGGATTCCCAGGAATAGCATCTTGCTGTCCGATGGAACACGCTGCCACTGCATTGGTTGCAAAGAATGCAAAAGGGACTTGCTTTACTCTCCGGGTACGGTGAAAGAGCGACTATCTCTATCCTGCTCTAACGCTTTACATAGGAAGCTTTGTTCTCCCTTCTAGTAGATTTAATCTGCAATTTGTAGCCAATTGTGCAAAGACCCTTGAGCGCGAGAGACAGGAGGCAGCGGTTCTGGTAGTATCCACTGGTGAGAATAATTTACTAGACACTGTC
Source organism: Trichoderma aggressivum f. europaeum (assembly GCF_033847375.1). Taxonomy (NCBI): domain Eukaryota; kingdom Fungi; phylum Ascomycota; class Sordariomycetes; order Hypocreales; family Hypocreaceae; genus Trichoderma; species Trichoderma aggressivum. The sequence goes on from NW_026946367.1 coordinate 77,369, forward strand.
GTTCATTTATGTGGCCTACTAATGTGTACGCATAGATCTCGCACCAGGCTCTCAATATCCGCGCCAATTAAGCCAAGGAGCTACAGTCCTGAAATACTTGCTTGAAAAGACAAGCCGGAACCCATCAGATATACGACAAACCATTCGATATACCATGGCGATGAAACTTGCTGAGCGATAGAGCATAGATTACACTAGTCGGAGATTCGGCAGCAGGAAATCCGGTTCTTGCACTCCTGTCACATCAGCCATCCGGTCCCAAACGTTCCACTTCTTGAACTGAGAGAAGACCTTCAGGGCGGTATTCTCGTATCCCCGATCACAGACTTTGATGCCACGACATCGTCGACTATAGAAGATTCGAAGAAAGACTGGCTCGGCCAGAGTTCCATAAAATCGTGGGGTGATAACTATGCGGGGCACAACGTTCGAGATATATATATTAACCCAGGCTGGGCATCAGAAGATTGGTGGAAAGATGTAAGAGTAAGGAGGGTGATCGTTCTCTTTGGAGAGTACGAACTCGCAAGAGACAGCATCGAGACATGCGTTACAAAATTCAAGGTAAGGCCAGCTCGTCATAGCATAACATGTACGTTAAGTTCTGTACATAGAACCAGACTAAGACGGAGTAACAGAAACACAATCCAGCGACAACTGTGGTACTTGGGAGGGCGAATTCCACGCACAACCAGTCATGGACTTTATCCGGGGCTCTAAAGTACCGATCAAGCAAGCAGAGGCATTGATGCCGTGGTTGATACAATCTTGGTGGTTATAAACGCCTTATAAACTATTAATATTACTCAAGATGTAATAATAATTGATCTCATATTAGTTTCTTTGGGTGTTTTGCGCTCTGTATCAGCAGAAATATTCTTAAAAAAATAAATAATATGTATTATTTTATTAATACCACTTGGAAAATTCATAATTACTGCCATTATCTCTTTGTAACAAGACGTAGATCCAATGAAGCCCGGGGGACAGCATCTCGGTCTTGACAGCATCGCTAAACGGCCAGGCATACACCTCGTGCATGGTGTGGTCGTCAATGTTGGGTGAGAGAGCGTTTGGTAGCACCCATTTCCAGGCCTGGCGGAGATGCTCCTGCTCGTTGGCAATGAAATGCTTGATGGTAGCCATGGTACCCTGGTCTTGAATGTCCTTGATGGTCTCGTAGCATCCGTACATAGATTCCGGACACCGCGGCCCGGCCCGGACTTAACGTACTTGACTTCTCCTGGAATTCTACTGCCTAGGAAGACGAAATATATATGATTTGGCTTCGTACTTCTTGAATAAGCTACTGATAGCTCGTCACTTTAATGTTTTGAATCACATTGCTGTATTAGACTTGACACTAGACTACAACTCGCCACCATGTCATTTGATCCAACCAACCTTGATTCTATTGCGGCCAAGTCTGTTCTCATCACCGGTGGCTCATCTGGCTTAGGCCTTGCCACAGCCCGTGCTTTTGTGGCCTCGGGCGCATACGTGACCATTGCAGATATTCAGCCGCCTCCCGAAGATGCATTTGGCGATGGACAATGCCGCGTCAATTTTTCGCTTTGCGATGTGAGAGACTCTGCCTCGCAGGCCGAAGCTTTCAAAGGGGCGGTCAAGTTTGCCCCAAGTCATGCTCTTGACGTTGTTGCCCTCTTTGCTGCCGTGGACGATTCGCCCAACCTTGTCGATCTCGTCAAAGCCTCTGACTCTCAGGCAATAAATGTGCCGCATCAACTCATATCTCATGAGAAAACCGCTGGCTTTGCTGAGGCTTCGTCTGGTGGCGGTGGGCCAAATCTAGACAACCTTAGCATAAAGTGTCTAGATGTGAACTTGAAGGGAATCTATTACTCAACCTATCTCGCCTTGCATTACCTGCAGCAGCCCCAAGCGGCACCCTCTTCTCAAACGTCGGGCACGAACAATCGCTCGACGAAGTCGCTGATTTTGCTTTCCTCATTGGGTGGCTACCTCGATGACAGCCACGACAGTATCTATTCCGCCACCAAGTACGGCATTCGAGGTCTCTTCCGCAGCATCCGACTGCGATCATACAATGAACTAAATGTGCGCTGCAATTTGGTAGCACCATGGGTCATCAGAACACCGTTGACTGCTCCTCTGCAAGGCTTCTTGGACAAGAGCGGAATACCTCAAGGGAAAGGATTGACTTTTGCAACAGTGGACGCTGCTGTTGAGGCTGTGGGTCGGTGTGCCGTTGATGAGAAAGTTGTTGGTCGCTCAATTGCTGTTGTGCCTGAAGGCAACTTTGACCTCGGTGATGATGAAGAAGGGCTCTGGGCAGGTACAGCATTGAAGAAAATTGTGCAGGCAAGAAAAGATGCCGGAGATGTGATTGTTTGATGAGTACATCTTTTCAATAAGACATATAGCGACCCGAAATAACTCGTCTTCAATATTATTTCACCAAACACTTTGGAGAGATGCGACTTTGTCTTATTCTACAAGTCTGTAATAGTAAACAACTCATAGGATACCAATCAACAACTATAATTTGATCCTTTGTAGAATATATGCATATTTCAAGCATGCCGGCAAGACTGGGTATAATCCAGTAGTCTTCAATGCCATTACAATATGGTACCTATCTCTATAACCTACCGCTTTCCAAACGATATCCCAAGCATCCTTTGCGACTCCCGATCTAGGAGCCGTCTTAGTTAACCTATACTTCTTCACTTTACATATATTCCAACTAATAGCAAAGCACGTAGCATCTATGAAAGTTGAGCTATATACTAGGCCGATTTCAGCTTTTCCTAAATACTGTAGATGGGTTACATACAGTCAGGGGCGATGGGTCGGATGAGCTACAGCACGGCCTTGTGTCCCACGCCCGCGGAATCCCGCGGAAGCGTGGAGTCGCTCCAGCGCCGGACTGCCAGCATTTGATCCACATGGCCGGCCGGGGGTCAAGCTGCAGTGACAAATCGATATCTATTTTAGCTACTTCTGGAGTTGGTATAAAGTCCGGAGATAATCACATACCTAGAGACATTCAGGAGATAATAAATCCGGGGCCTTGCTGCAACTCTACCAGACGGGCGAGTTAAGGAGGGAGCGGGTCTGCGTCACATCGCCGGACCTCCGGGCGTTACTCCGGACTCGGATGGCTTGGGTCGGAGCCACTCATAGCACCCCATCGCTCTTACAGCCCGCGATGAAAGGAAACTGTTGCTTCTATTTAGGTAAATGACTATGTTGTGTTTGTTTCTTCATATCAATTTTGTTTGGTTCCAGCGATAATTTAGATCTCTTCTGCAGACTAGACACCCAAAATGCATTCGAAAGAACCCGAATTCTCAGAGAACGACATACCAGATCTGAGTGGCTACGTCGCGATTGTTACCGGAGGTGAGCCTTATCGTTACGCAGCCATAGGAGAAGCTTTCAGCCTTGGTAGCTTGCTAATTGGACATGTGGTAGGTAATTCCGGTATTGGATATGAGACAGCCAACCAACTCGCGCTTCACAATGCGCGTGTCTATATCGCAAGCCGGTCTCAAGAGCGAGTGAGCCAGGCCATCGGTCAAATGTCACAGGCAACCCAGGGAAAGACACTTGACCTGCATTTTCTTCAAATAGATCTACAGGATCTAAAGTCGGTCAAGGCAGCTGCCGACCGTTTCATGACGCTGGAAACCCGCTTGGATATCTTGATCAACAATGCCGGTGTACGTCGGTTCACTCTCCCTATTTCTTTTTAGACCAGTACTTGTATCTAAATGAGCGATCAACCAGGTCATGACTGTCCCCTTTAAGCTCACCGCTGATGGGCTCGAGACGCAGTGGCAGGTCAACTACGTTTCGCCTCACGATTTCACCAGCAGTCTCATGCCTCTTTTGTTATCAACTGCGTCGGCTCTAGGTACTAAGGATCGGGTTCGAGTCGTTAATCTATCCAGCGATGCATCCTTTTTCGGCCCCGACAAAGTGCAGTGGGACGACGTCAATATGACTTCAACCAAGGGAGTAATGGAGCTGTGGTAAGTGGATTGCGACAGCATCGGGGAAATTGCAAGTACCGCCGCTCACCGAAGTAAACCAATCTAACCAGGAAGCGATACGGACACTCAAAACAAGCTAGCATACGTGATGCAAAAGAATTAAATGATCGCTATAGTTCGCAAGGTACGTTGCCCAAGATCTACTAGATACATCTCATACTAAGCCACCACAACGCCGCAGGTGTTACTGCGTACTCTGTTCATCCAGGCATCGTCAAATCGAATCTGCAAGGACACGACCCGACCATTATGGGAAAGGTGGTGCGGGTGGCGATGAAGCTCGGAGCTGGTGACACGCCCCTTCATGGAGCACTCAACTCGCTGTATTGTGCCACGAGCCCCAGCGCCCCGTTTCAAGGGCAGGGGAAGTTCATGACGCCTGTTGGCAAGCTAGATTCAAGTGCGGACAAATGGATTAGGGACAGAGAGGGGAATTCACGATTGTGGGAGCTGGGAGAGAGTCAATTGAAACGCATACAGTAAACAGGACTGTACTGTAAGGTGCTTTGTTTCTTATTTTATTATGATGTTACAATAATTGTAGACAACATTAACATTAGGTAGTGTATTGTGATTAAATTATTTCATTAGAACCAATTCAACTTATATTCATGTACTTTTCTCTACAACTATTCCAATTTTAGTAAGTAGTGTGTTATGAACATTCTCTCCGGAGCTCGGACAGGAGACAGCGTCAACTCTGGACACTAAGGATCGGGCTCGATGATGATCGAGGGCATGACGAACAATCTCGAAGGGTTTGATTGGGTAAGCGCTGTTCTAACATTTCTGTCCCCTGTGTCCATATGTCACATCTCCCCCAAAACATTCCATCCTTTAAAAAGCCGTTACTAACTCTGCTAGAATGCCTGGGATAATCAAATCCAACACAACAGTTGGGAGCCTACAGATGAGCCGCGGATGGCAAGTTTGGCGCCCTCTAATTCTCAGTTTTCAATGTTCTCCCCTACGAACTAGACGCGTGTGGCCGTGGTTTACAATGTGTAAATTATTTTTGTATCAAGATGTATCAAGATTTCAGGGGCTTCCACTGAAATGAGGCTGGACGGACATAATGATCGATTAACAATCGCTCTGCATATCGTTTCGTGGAGTGATTATCTGTACCCATAAATTTCTCGTATTCTCTCTCTTTGGATATTAGGTAGTCTACTTTTCTAGAAAAAGAGTACCAAACTTATGTCCATCCGATTAACACCATTCATGTTTACTAAATGATCAGCATCAAACAGCAATATCGCCCGTTGTCAAAACCACCTTGCCCTGAGTCCTGCCCTCATGTACTGATTTGACGGCTTCAAAGCCCTCAGATAGTGGGAGAATTTTTCCGATGCAAGGCTTAATCTTTCTCGCTGCCACGAACGAAATAAGATCTCTAAACTCGTCCAGCGTGCCTGCATAGACTCCATGAATGCTAAGCTGATCAACCAATAGACGGAATGCATCCGTAGGCAGTTCAAAGCCGCCGTGGCCACCGCAAACCACAATTGTTCCTCCTGTTTTAACTGAGGCAACTGAATGCTTCCAAGTCACAGTGCCGCTGGTATCGAATACGGCATCGACTTGTGTGGGAAGCGTCTCCCCAGCGTCAAACGTTTTCTCAGCGCCAAGAGACTCTGCGAGCTTTCTTTTCTCAGCAGTCCGACCAGTAGCCCATACACGCATTCCCGCAGCGACACCAAGCTGGATAAGAGCCGTGGTAACGCCACCAGAGCTGCCTTGCACAAGCATAGTCTGGCCAGGTCGCATTCCGGACTTGGTGAAGAGCATACGATAGGCAGTAAGCCAAGCAATTCCAAGCACAGAGCCCGATACCGGGTCGATTTCCTTGGGTAGAGGCAAAAGGTTGGCCGGTGGGACAGCAACATATTCCGCCAGAGTACCATCTCGAATTTCTGACAAGACATTTCGCTTTTCATCCTTTGTCTCATCGCCAATGTATCCGGGCGAGATCATAACGGGGTAAATTACGACTCGTGATCCATCTTCAAGAGTTCCAACGCCCTCACAACCCAAAATGATTGGAAAGGTGAGTCCGTGCATGCCAACGCCCTTAAGGGTAAAAACGTCATGCCAATTGACGGTTGCAGCCTCGATTTTGACGCGTAGCCAACCCTCTGGAACCTTGGGCAAGGGTCTTTGGCCAACTGTAAGACCTGCCAGAGGGTTTTCATTATCACCCTTGGCTGCATACACTGCTAGCATAGTCTGTGCCTCGGATGATGCCATGGTGTATAAGACGAGAGTTTATGAGAGTATGTCGTGGGGATTAGGTTCGAGGGCAAGATACGAGGGATTATGCGTATGGAATGAAGATGAGTTGGAAGATGATATAGCCGAAGTAGACTGATAGAGCCATACCTATATATGAAAGGGCGTTCAAGATGTTGATGCCATCTGCGGAGAGGCGGAGAAACTTGGCTATCCAGCAACCCCATAAAGCTGCATTTTACTTGTCTAAAAAAATACGGTGTTTAGGAATATCCTGATTATTAGGTCTTCTCACTAACAACATGGTAGGACCCTAGAACGAGTCATCCAGTGTTACCTTTTGTGTGCGGAATTCCGCATGTGCGAATTCTACTCGCACCAGAACATATAGAAATCCACAACTATTATTACTAGCGCTGGAAACCTCACATACACTAAATTTGTCAGATAGTCTAATCATAACTCTTTTCAGTCATAATGTCCAGTTTCCCCTTCTTCGCTCCGACAAGTTGTGAATACACATGACGTGGAGACTCCGCTCCGCACTATGCGGAGATTTAAATACAACCCTTTTAAGACTACCGATGACATTCCATCGACTATAGAATAACGATCAAGATACCTTAAGTGAAGTTTTGATGGGGGAATGCATGTTGTGGATCTGGGCTGTGTTCATCTTGCGTGAATCCAACTAACGAGAACTTTAAGCTACAGACTTTGCACTTTTGCACTTTTGCACTTCGCAACTAGAGGTAGGAGCTATTTTATATGAGAAACAATGTTTCAAGATTGTTATACTATATCTCGTACGAGGAGAATACGCCAACTATGATTTGGGTCTTATTTGCTTTAATCTTGAAGAGTAGTTTCCCGTGGATTTTGCTGCTGTCATATGGGTTATATCGAGAAAAATAATGAATAACACATAAAGTAAGCTGCCAAAGAATTGTCCCATGAAGTTCTACAGCCTGAGGTAGAGAAGTAGGGGTCTTAGGGGAAACATCTCTTTGAGGGCGCAATTCACCAATGTAATAATCATTAGGAACCTCACTGCTGTTAAGTCTATGTTACTAAATGTGGTGCGCATTAAAACTCACCATTTAATATATTGTGGCTGATAATATGTATTCACTCTGACAGATAAATGCAACAGACGCGGTGAATTGATCATGCGATATGCCTAGGCGAGACCTCATTCACCTCTCTCTTTCGTTTGCTTCTCAGACTTCCCAGTGAATTCTGGTCTCCAGATTATAATTACCTTGGTCTACGCAACATTCCAAAGTCTATCGTCTCAGCCTTTCCCCTAAGATCCAAAACATCCTAGTGACATATTTGTACTGCTGTAGGCATCAACGGATTGTGAGTCATCATGATGTTTCTGCTGTCGTCTTTAACTCAGCGTTTAGCAAAACGAGCGGAGGCATTACCATTCTCCATTAAACCGCTGGTATGTAGCAGAAGTTGCCAAGACTGTGCAGTGCTAACAACATCATTGACAACGCATCAGCTTCAACCCCCTGGTATCCATTATCCTTCTCGACTCTTTACATCTAGCCACAATCTATCTCGACAACGCACAAAAAAGCCTTCGTTTATTTTATCCCTTGAACAAGAAAATATCGTAAAGCTTTGTGCTGAGCAAAATGTTGTTGTATCAGCACGGCCTGGTTCAGGCAAAACGGCCATAGCAGAGGCTATTGCAGCTCATTATCCGCACCTGCGAATAGCCCTTTCGACTTACTCAAAAATTCTTCAACTTGAGAATGCACGCCGTCTGAAAAAGTATCGCAATGCAAATGTTTTCACCATACACAGAATGGCAAGGTTGCTTTTCGGGACCGTTGTGCACGACGACGTCAAGCTGTTAGAGCAGATAAAAGGAGCTGTATCCAGTAATGAGCTGCCAGAAGGGGACTTTGAGCCTTTCGACATCATTATGCTAGACGAATTCCAAGACTGTGATGACCTCCTCTATTGGTTGATTATCTGTTTCATTCGAGTAAACACTCGAAAGAGGGGAGGTCGACCTGTTCGCCTCGTCACTCTCGGAGATGAGCGGCAGTCCATTTTCCGATTTCGCGGCGCCGATCATCGGTACCTCACTTTTGCCCCCGAGTTGCTGGGTCCTATTAGCTCCCACTCCTTTGTCGAACTCTCTCTAAGTGAAACTTTCCGACTATCGAATGAAACTGTCCAGTTCATCAACAAAACATTTCTTGGGGGAGACTCATATATGACCAGCTCAAAGTCCGGCCCAAAACCTATTGTCTTTAGGTACAGCCCTCCGGACTTCAATGGGCTGGCTAAGAAACTGGCAGCTTTGATCAAGCAATATGGCGCCGAGAACAGCGCTATTATTGCACCATCAATACGGAGAAATGAACATCTGATCAAACTGGTCAATATCCTGAGCGAGAAATATGGCATACCAATTGCTCAACCCATTGAATACGACAGCCCTGTAGATAAAAGGATCTTGGACGGAAAGTTGTCCATATCTACTATTCATGGATTCAAGGGTAGAGAGCGTGATCTGGTCATTCTATTGGACATAGACTCCTCCTTTTTCAGGTATCTTGGCCGGGATCTTCCGGATACCACCTGTCCGAACGAAGTGTTTGTCGCCTTAACCCGTGCAGTGGAACAGCTTGTCTTAGTCCACGATGAAGAGAAGAAGGTGATGCCGTTTGTCTCTGTGGATGGTCTGTACCAAACAGCCAAGGTCACCAACATGACATCCGAGAAGACCAAAATTGCATCTCCCAACGCACCAGGCCGGGCTTTGCAATTTGGGCTTGCTCTACCCAGCAGAGTTAGGGTCACGGACATGGCACGATATGTCCGAGGTGAACGCCTTGATGCTATTGTTCAACGTCACTTGTGTATTCGAGAGCTTTCGGCCTCCTTGCCGGAAAAGGAACACATTCGAATGCGTGATGTTGTGTGCTCGAATCCAGAAAAGGGATTCCACGAGGCGGTGGGTGACATAAATAGCCTCGTGGTTCTAGCAGCATTTCAGCACGCTGTTACAGGAACAGCACCATTGTTCGTCTCTAGCAACCAGGTCACCGAAGAAGAGCTTCCGTTCTATACAGATGAGCAACTTTCTCGGCTTTGTAGGAACGCTTGTGCTTATCACGCCCGGATTTCGGGCTACCTACCTCGCTATCTCCAGATGAAAGATCATGATTTCAATTGGATCTATCTCAGGGACCTTGTTCTTGCACAGAACCGACTCCAGAGTGAACTTGGAGATTCAGCTTCTAATCTCAAGTTTGAGGTTGACGTCGAGCGATACCTTGTTGTCGACAAGAGAGAAACCCTCCTCTATGGTCGAGCCGATGTTGTCACCGCTCCCATCATTTCGAAGAATGGCGATGTTGAAAGCGTAGAGTCTGTTTGGGGGATCAAGTTTGTCCCAAGGCTTTCCAATGAGCATATCGTACAAGCGTGTGCTTATGCGTACTTGTTGGCTGCTCGATCCGGCCAGGTACCCCGTATAATACTCTACAACGTGCGAGATGGCAAGAAGCTGGAGATCACACCACGTGATGGACTAGACGGACTGCGGCGTATGATTGAAAGCGTTCTTCGTTTAAAGTATACGGCGGAGAGGGGGTTGGAAGATGACCAATTCACCGACATGTGTAGGAGGACAACACGACAAGTTCTGGACTTGGATGATTCAAGGAATCAAAGAGGAATTTAATGGCGGGACTGATTAGACCAGTCAGCTGAGAGGGGGTTGCTAGGCCCTCATTATGCCGTTTATTGTGGCTTTCAGAGAATCGAGTGATGGAAGAATGGAAGTCTTTGGTGTAAAAACACCAGAAACAAACGCATCTTGAGCATATTCCCAGGAAGAAATCTCATGATAGATAGGTAGTGAAATTTACATTTATTTAATCTTGATCACACTTGTCTATTAATGCTCTATGGAAAAGACTAACTGACAGTGAACAAATCTACCTTACTGATGAAACACCTCCGTCAATGATTTGAGAACCACCTTTCCCTCCTGTTCAGCGCACGTGATAATCGTCAGAGTAGACTGCTGCGTCTCGACGCCAGTTTCTTTATCGATGACTGAAAACACAGTGCGGTGAGCCACTGATCCTCCCTTCGTCTTGTCCGCATCATGGCTAGCAAGAATCTCTTCAACCTTGACGACCTTGAAGATCGATTTGGCACGAGAGGAGACAATGGCTGCCTTGTAAGCATCGCCCGGAACGGGACCGCCGTTGATGCTATCATGGTTAGGAGTGGGAAGAAAGACTTGGGTCGCGAAATATAACCTACTTGGCTTCGAAATCAGAAGCAAAATACTCGCCAACTGTCTTTAGGGATAGGTCATCGTCGGGCTGGAAGAAAGCCTTGACAAGTATTTGGTCAACGTAGTCGCCAAACTCTGTCGTCTTATATGCCATGGTTGGAGATTTAGGAATGAACTTGGTATAATAATTTAGTAGATAAGTTGTTGGGCGGGACTGAGAATGGATTGTTACTGATGAGTCCGTCTATTGAACTACATATATACCCATCGCGAGCGCATGACAATCCGACGTAACATAACTCGACAACATTGTTTGTTTGTCTTCTTCTGCCGGCTGCAACTATTGATCCATAATGCATAATCGGACTTCCGCCGCAATATTCCGGCGATAGAGTGCTGACAAAACGATGTCATCACAGATGTGCGCCGCCTGCGGAATTCCGCTCGTGAATTTTCTCACGACAAGGCGACGGTGGAATAACGGTAGTTTAAGTTGGCGTTATGTAGCACCACCTGGCAGTTATTCCGCTCTTTCGTCTACCGGTGGACGCAATGCGGAGTTGTCATTGTGAAACAAAAGATGCAGACTCTTTGTCACATCCGCAGACTAACATAACGCATCAACCCGTTATGCTTGGATCAGCCGCCACTCATACGCGTTATGTTACTTCAAGATTCGCTCACTATCATGCAAAAATAACGAAACATGTAGATCTCTTTTCTCTTGAGCTTTATTCATTTGCTCGATCATTTGACAGGGGGAGGAGTGTAGGTGAGAAAAGCAAACTCCTACTAACCACAACTCCACGCGGCAATCGTCACACCATGAACCAGTAAATGCGAATTACTTGTCAATTGCCCGTTGGTTCCACTTAATTAGAGGCCAACTGTGAGATCTGATATCCTCACAAGGGTATCTCACAGTTGGCCTCTAATCAAGTGGAATCAACAGATGTATACTACTAAACGCTGACAATTCCATATAAGGCATCAGAAATATTCCTAGGATACAAAGCAGCAATATTCGGATCCAACGTTGAAGTCGTATCCGTATGATTCAAGCAACCAAGGTAAGCATCCTTCCCATCAAGCTGATCCCGCAACCACGACACCACTCCCGAAATCCCAACAATCCCATACTTGACGTGGTCCAAATTTGGCGAGCTGGCTCTCTCGTAATGTACGTTGACACCATGGTCGCAGTAGTATCGCACCAAAGCGTCTATGACTTCAATGTTGGAGAGGTGATCAACGACACTCTGATACACGTATAACGGAGCTTTAATCTTGGTTATCTCCTGTTGAGTCTCTTCCTCCCATGCTTTTTCAAGCTCTGCCATCAATCCCGGTATCGACTCATTGCGAAACATGCCCAGAATATCTTGGTACGCAAACATCGATGTGCTCGCCTGCAGACACTGATGCAGCGGGCTGTAGAAATACTCCCGAAACTCAGGTTTCAGAGACTGGTCAATGTATTTCCGCAGTTCCAGATGCTGACTGGCCAATCCCAGCAACGCCGGTGGTATGAGTGCCGCACTCGGCCCCTTGTTGATGCTAAAGATGTCACTCGCATTTCCCAAGCTCGAGAGTCCTCCCATGGCGGCGCCGGCAATCTCCAATTCGGGAGCATAACCTTCTTGCATCATTACGGCTACTTGAGTGGCGGCTCCTCCTCCAGAGTAACCCCAAAGCCCTATCTTTGGGCTTGGTTCAATTCCCGTCATGGAATTTGACTGCAACGCAGCTCGAATGCCATCGAGAATTGCGTGGCCTGTCATTTTGTTTGCCGTAAATGATCCTTTAAGCCCCTCGTGGTCTGGAACGATGACGATCCACTTCTGAGCCAGCGCTGCCTCTGCGAATAATAACTGAAGCTGAGTGATATTGGAAGCGAGCAATGGATTCTCTTGTGCAGAAGCGAGCATCGTATAGGATGGGCTGCAATCAATCGTAGCAGAATCCTCAGCCATTTGTAAGGATACCAGCTTTTCGTAGTCAGCGTCGGGAGGTATAAGAGCCGTCAAGACAGCCGCAGTAGGATTGTTTTGACTATCTGTTGTCCGATATAGAATCTGGTAGGCTTTCTGCACATGGGTGGGAGTCCATCCATAAAGGGATATCCGCGAGGGCGGTTCTCTATGCTTTATTATGTCGCCGGGAGAAAATGTGTCTATATTTCCAGGCACGGCATAGAACGGATCATCGCTTGGAGGCGGAATGAGTTGAGGGCGACTTCTGTTGATGAACCGTAGATTTGAGGCCGACACGGCGAGAGATGCTGCCAGCCAATAATAGAGATGAACCATGGCGAATATGATGGGCACGCCTATGATTGGCGCATAGAGTATTGAGGGAGAACAAGCAGCAGGAGAGCGACTCTTAAGCGACTCAAACCACTGTCAATTTTGGGTTATACAACTTTATCATATTGAACCAATTGATAGGACGGCGAGTTCCTCTTATACCATTCACGTAGACAATAAGTGTGATTGATGTGAGACAAGGTGAGACAAGTTCAAATTTCTGCCCACGTTCGTAAGCATGGCCGCGGACACGGGTGGCATGTTACATTGTGATACACGGCTCATTTATTTTAGATATTCTGTTGGATATTCTGGCAGTGTTTTATGTTGCACGGTTTTACAATAAGACTTGGCCAGCTTGAGCGACTACTCATTCCATCTCCAGCTCATCAACACCAAGCCTCACATGATGCAGTATCAATCAAGCCTGATATTCGTAATACACCACACCGCAGTCGCACAAAAGACCTCTTCCGACGAGTATCCGCATTCCAACGCCTCGATTCACTCAATGTCTCACAATTGAACTCTCATCATTTCAGCCGTTTAGAGTGGCTACATCCACCTGTCTTGCTTTAGCCGCCCCAAGGTACGAGATTTTACCCGCCATCCGGTATTATAAAGCACAGAATGCCATCACTCCGCTCCCCACACCTCGTAATAGATCCAAGATCCAAGACACGCGCAGTACTCGTATTACGTCAAACACAAAACCTCCAACACCATTAAGCAATACAAGTCAAGTCAGAGTAACCACAAATCCCAAAATACGAATCTACACCACGCCACTCACCATACATCATACATATATCACAACTCTCCCCCCAAAGAACACCACCAATCAACGCCCCAACATTTGTCCCACGCCAGCACTCCAAAACAACCAAATCACACCATCAATCTCAACCGGCCATTCCGTCGGATATTGACCAAAGGACCTTGCAGAATGCCTTTCAACCGGGAACCCCCTCTCCAACTCCAACTCCAACACACCCTAGCCATGCACCCGGGACGATCTCCAAGTGTGGGGGAGCCAGTCAAAACAGCCGGACAAGACTCCAAGCTAAAAAAGAGTCCGTGATACCCAGATGCGATGCAATGTCACATCGAAAATACGCAGAATGGGTGATTACCAATTTGTAACAAAAAAGAGGTGAGGGGTAAGATTCGGATTCCAATGCGTGCCAACGGTTTAGTCCCATCGTTACATACCCAGGAAGTCCGAGGTTGGGCTATAAAAAGGCAAAGTTGACAAATGCCGTCGAGTTTGGCATTCTTCTTCATGATCGGAGCTTCTAGCTCTCACGATATCAAATAGCAGTAACCATGGTTTCATCAAGGAAACTCCTCATACAACTCACTTCTCTACTACCAATCGCCCACGGCGCTGCAATTCACCAGCGATCCGACGACACCTCCCACTCTTCTCCCATCGTCGACCTGGGATACGCCAAATACCGCGGTGTCAGGCTCGATGCCGGAGTAGATCAATTCCTGGGCATGAGATTCGCCCAAGCTCCCCTCGGCAATCTCAGATTCCGCGCACCGCAAGATCCAACTCCGGAGAAATCTGTCCAAGATGCCTCCAAGGTCAGTCAAACCACCTCACCCCTTACTTACAACATCACATCAACCAAGTTGGTTAACTCTCAACAACAGTTTGGCCCAATCTGCGTAGGCGTCGGCCAAACAGTAAACGCAAACAGCGCAGAAGACTGCCTCTTCGTCAACGTCTTCAAGCCCTCCAGAGCAACGCCAAACTCCAATCTCCCCGTCTGGGTCTACATCCAAGGCGGCGGGTACGCCCAAAACTCAAACTCCAACTACAACGGCACCGAAGTCATCCAGCAGTCCGGCGATGGCCTCGTCTTCGTCAACTTCAACTACCGCGTAGGCGCTCTCGGCTTCCTCGCCAGTGAACATGTAAGACAAGACGGAGACCTCAATGCAGGCCTGCTCGATCAGAGAAAGGTCCTCCACTGGGTACAAAAGAACATCAAAAAGGTACATGAACCTCTCACCCCCAAGATCCAAACAAACACTAACAAAAACAAGTTCGGCGGCAACCCAAGACACGTCGTCATCCAAGGCGCTTCCGCCGGCGGCGGCTCCGTAACGCACCACCTCACAGCCTACGCAGCAAAAAGGGACAACCAGCTCTTCGTCGGCGCAATCCCCGAGTCTCCCTTCTGGCCAACCCTCCGTACCGTCGCAGACATGGAGTTCCAGTACCACCAGCTCCTCTCCAACACAAACTGCTCATCCCTCGACTGTCTCCGCGGCCTAGACACCCAAGCTCTCGTAGACGCCTCCCCCAACGCGCCCTTTGTCGGAGCAGCAAGCAACAATCCTCTGCCCTTGTGGTACTGGCTCCCCGTCATCGACGGACATCTCATCACAGACCACCTGTACAATCACTTTGAGCGCGGCAACTTCGTCCGCGTCCCGGTCCTCGTCGGCGACGACACCAACGAAGGCACCTACTTTGCCTTCAACGCCACAGAACCCTCCCAAGTCGAAACCTTTCTCAAGAACAACTACCCCTACCTCCAAGATTCCCAATTGAAAAGCATCATCCGCGCTTACCCTCTCAAATCCTCCCTCCCCAAACACGCAGCATACTTCCCCTCCGCGGAAGCCGCCTACGGAGAATCCACATTCACCTGTCCCGGAAACACCATCGCCGCCTCCGTAGCCAGATTCTTCGACCCCCGCCGCGTCTGGAACTACCATTACAACGTCCTTGACCCCGACAACATCGCCAATGGCCTCGGCGTCCCTCACACGTTCGAGACGAGCGCAGTGTTTGGACCCGGATACTCAGACACGGCGGCAGCGTCCTACTTCACGACCAACGCCGCAATCGTCCCCGTAACCATGCACTATTTCCTGAGCTTTGTGACAAAGTTGAATCCGAACGCGGCCAAGTATCATTCGGCGCCAAACTGGGATCCTTGGGGCCAAGGCACGGGGCAGCGCGTCAGACTGCAGACCAACAATACTGCCATGGAGCCTGTGCCGTTTGATCAGATAGCGAGATGTAGCCTTTGGAAGAGCCTGCAAAGCTACACACAGATGTAAAATACAAAATCACGAAAAAGGAGGTCAATAGCAAGGCATACACAGATAAAGAACCAAGAAACGCATCAAAGAAACATCCATACTTTCTCTTGAGCGTGTACTGATATGAACCATCATGCAAAAGGCAGCAAGCAGGGAAACAAGCGTGAATAATTTTATTCATAAAAGTCAGTTATTATCATCTTTCTAGGGCTGTAGGGGGGTAGAAGTTGGCGGAAATGGCCCCGATACAAATATTGGGGGGTTTCGATTTTTAGGTGGTTGTAGACTTTTTGGTCACATACCCTAGTATGCCCGATCCCTGACACTATTTCATCTTGATCAATGAACACACTCATTCCTTCAAGTCGTATTTGATGTTTGACGTTCAATGATTCATCCTCAGACACTGTTGCCATTACCGGTTTCGTTCTTATCATTGGCAATCTGGCTCTCCCTCATCGATACGACAATCGATGTCAGCTGGTCAATCTTCTGCTGCAGTTCCATAATCTGAGCCTCAACCGGCGTTGGCGCATCCACATCGTCCTCTCCTCTATTTCGGCTAGACGGACGCAATTTCATCGCAGATCTAAGAGATGCAATTGGAGGACGGCCGGCTGCGGATGAGGGTCGAGCGGCCTCCGACCTACGGCGTCTCCCCTTAGGCTCCCTTGGGCCCTTG
This sequence comes from Trichoderma aggressivum f. europaeum, assembly GCF_033847375.1. Classification (NCBI taxonomy): domain Eukaryota; kingdom Fungi; phylum Ascomycota; class Sordariomycetes; order Hypocreales; family Hypocreaceae; genus Trichoderma; species Trichoderma aggressivum. The sequence goes on from NW_026946367.1 coordinate 93,968, forward strand.
AAGCCGCGGAACTCGTCATCGTCATCGCCCTTGTACTTGAGATACTCGTAGAATTTGATGACGCCCACAATGGGCGCGTGGGTCACCTTGAGAAGCCAGATCCTACCTGCGCGGTATTTGTGGGACCTCGGGAAGATGTATCGCCATGGACGGAACAGAACCAGGGAAACAAGGTTGAAAGGGGGGTAAAAGTGTGTCAAGCGGTTGCTGGTTGAGGCCTCCAGCACGTAAACACTGTACACGTAAAGGTACTCCTCCTTGGCGTGGGTGATGACGCGAGAAAAGCTGTTGGAGAGCATACCGGTGAGCGAGCCCATGAGAAGGAACGACGACAAAGTGATGAAGATGATCATCAAGGGAGGTCCAAAGACGGGATCAATCTGGTCCATGATCTCGAACCCCACATAGCTCGAACCATAAAATATCTTGGTCAAGATGCCCGTCATCTTGCCAAAGCTAAAGATGTCTCTGCCCACGAGGGAGAAGGTGGTCAGGAAGCCAAGGTAAATAACAATGACGAGCACCATGAACTTGATAAAGTCCTTGCCCATCTCCTTGAGGCAGGGAATAAGCGTACCCCAGTAGGGGCTCAGACTTAGGATGGAGCAAATACGAGGGATCATGAAGAGGGCCTCCAGGGCCAGCACATCGAATGCCAGGTCGTTTAGGCGCAAATCTTGACGCACGATACCAATGATTCCTTGGTCAACGATTAGCACTCGTTGTTTCTTGTGCGAGCAAGAGAGACGACACTCACTTAATACAGCAAAGATGGTGCCAATGAGAATCATAATCATGTCAAACAAATTCCAGATGTCGGTTGCGTAAAAGATGGCTCCGGCATCAATCCATTCACTCAATTCATCGTAAAAGAAGGCAGCCAGCCAGAAGAACAAGGCAATTTCGGGGCCAGTCAGGCGGCTTTCGTCCCGCACAATAAGGACAGAGTAATACAGGCACATGAAGACGACAAAGAACAAGACTTCCCAGCATTTGAGATATTTGGGCACACGGAGTCGGGAATAGGGGTCCGACGTGAATGGGTTATAGAAGTGGGCGTGCTTGGTCGAATGGATCGACATGGAATCCCAGAACACAATATCGCCGTTCCATATGCCCGAGATGATCTTCTGCACGACGTGCTGGCTAAGAAATCTCTTGGCGTCGGCAATAGCAGCAATCTCAAGAGCATTGAGACCCTCGAACGCGGCGGTTGGGTCATCATCATCATCATCACCTCCGCCATCCTCGTCATCCATGCTAAGATTGGTCAGGCGAGAAAGAGACGACAGAAGCTGTATCTTCTTGGACGAACTTCCCGCAGGGAGATGAGGATCCGAGCCGTCAAAAGAGGCCAACACGCGAGGAATCAACGGAGTGCCCTCGCCAGCTTCGGGGTCCGATCCGATGAGGCGATCGGACTCCTGTTGCCGCTGCTGTTGCTGTTGGGCCTTTACCTTCTTATGGTCAGGGATCTCGTAGAGGCAATAGGTCACAGCCTCGCGCTCCGAGTGGTGGGTCAGGAATCTCCAGGCTACAATCTCACAGGCGTTAGAGCGAGCTTCGCCGACGCCCTGGTTATCACGATCCGAGGCATAGTGCCATTTGAGCGCCCTAGCGGTGGGTGATGAGTCAAGCAAGCATAAGAGGGCCCGAAAATGGGCGTCAAGAGAACCTACAAGAGAGCATTGACGATGGCCGGATTGACACAGGTATCGGCCAAATGGTCGACCAAAAGGCGCAGCGCGGAGCCGGCTGACGTCGTGCGGAGCTGCTCAAAGGAGCTGGGCAGCTCGATGGCCTCGGTGATGTACTGGGACAGCTTCTTGACGACGAGGCGGAATGAGTCGTCCGGGCCGATGTAAGGGGGCTCGATGTAATCAAAGCGGGCGGAGAAGGGACTTCCCTCGCGGACAGGCGGTGGTTTCTTGAGCTTGACGCGGATGGGCATCTCTGCTGTTGCTGCTGCTGTTGCTGTTGCTGTGCTGTGCTGTGCTGTGCTGTGCTGTGCTGTGCTGTGCTAAGGACGGTGGCAAATCTCCAAAATTAACAAGAAAGAACAGGACAAAGGAGGTGATGATGATGACAAGAAATTGAGGTGATGAGAGCAGAGCGAGTCCCCAGCCGGGCTGGAAAAGACAAAGAAAAGAAGCTCGAGAGAGAGGAGCAAGAGCCCGTGATAGATGTGGATGGAGCTCTCGAGATGAATTGAATGGGGAAGCTTCAACCTTGGCGACGTCAATCTAGCGCGGCGTGGCCTGTGCGTGGCGCGGGTGACTGTCGACTGCAGGTGCGTTGCGGTACGAAGAGGGTACCCGTCTCCACGCGGTGCTGCTGGTAAACAAACGGGGCATCACAGCGCTATTTTGCTCGCTGTATAACCTCAACGGTGTCTTCCCATTTACGCTGGCTGAGGTATCTCGCTGGTACTCTCATGCAGGCAGCTGCTGCTAGAGCTGCCAGAGCCGCTATTACGGGCCGCTGGTCCCCTAAAACATGAGGTCAAGTGTCGCATCGCCCACTCGCACATGCCAATGAGAAGAGCTGCAGCCGCCATGCTACCGGACATTCATTGGTGCCGTTTCAGCCATCGACCCCTGTAGCACCTCATTTTGACTCTACTGTACAATTCTTTTCGATGAATTGATGGTGTTGAGAGTTGAATAGCGAATCAATCGTCCGAATGAGGGTTGATGCAGCAACTCCACAGCTCACATCGATCTCACTACACCGAGATGGGAAATCGCAGTCGCCTTAGTCCGTAATAGTACCCAAGTTGCAGCAGGGAGGAGAAAGGCAGCCTTTGGACGTTGCCGGTGGATCAAAGCTGGGTGAATTTGAGGCAGTGTTCGAGACACTTGACAGCATCTCGAGATACGGAACCTCCAGATTACTCTGAGACCGGAGTCCGGGTACCGGAGACACCACAAAAACCCTCAATTGCCTTGCCTCTCCCAGCGCCTTTGCACCTGTTTCAAGCTCACGGTTGCCACGACGCACTGTTTGAATTTGGCGTCGAATCTTGTATCGTTTCATGGCAATTCATGTTAATAAATCCCCCAACACAGAACAGAGTACAGTATACGCGTAATTGCCCATCCCGCGCTGCCATGATTCAACACCCCGCCCAACTTGTGCTCTCCCTCTGTACTAAATACCCGCGCTACCCAGCATCTAATATCGCAAACGCCGCAAATCAATGCATCCATTGATCTCTCTTAATTGAGCGTTGCCCCCAGCTACTGAGCTTGGCCTAGCTGGTCCCGACCCGTTCATTGCCAATCAGGGCCAACCAATCGGTAGCTCCCAATTCAGGGGGCTTGACTCAGGCGAACAAACAAAAAAAAAACACCACGGGTTCATGTGTCGTTGAGCTGTGTGAGAGCGCATGGGGACCTCGGGCGTCTGTGTCACTTTTATTCCGTGCAGAACGCACACAATTCAAAATTTGATGCCATCTAGAGCTTCAGTAGCGACGCAAGGGGGACGGACCTGAAGCAAGTTGCCGCTGAAACATGCAAATGCAGCCGCCCCAAAGAGACAGTACCTTGGACAATGTAAATACGCAGTGGATTCATACAGCACTGCTTTATTCACAGCTCCCTCACCTCACCTCACCTCACTTCACTTCACTTCACCTCTCGTCTCACTCATCTCACATGCTCCCGCCCTCTCTTTGTTTACTCGCAAATCAGCTCCCCAATGCCTATTTATACCATCAGCCCACCCTCCACGCAAGATTCAATCGTCCCGCTGCACCCTCCATTGGCCGCATTGCTCAACTAATGTATGCCAGTTGGGGCCTTGCAGGGGTCAATACGAACAAGGCACACTTGCCGAGCCAAAAAAGCACGAGCAGCGCCCGGTGCGACCTCACAAATCTGCAATCTGCCAAACACCTTCATCCGCAGCTTCTCTTCCCTCTTGCACGTCATTTTCCGGTTTGGCTTTTGTTTCCTTTGTCCCGCCAACTCTCTCCTATTTTGCCGCCCTACCTATAGAGGTGTTGTAGACAAAAGAAAAAACCCACCAAACAAGATGATCGTGGCCCCTCCGCCGCGATCCTCCACTCTCACTCTCACAGCCCTCGCCCTGTCCTCGACCCTCCTCCAGATCTCATCCAGCCATGCGCTGCCCCGAGAAACACAGACAATCGCCGTGCGTGAGCTCGACGTGGCGCCGTGGCCCATCGCCCCAACGCCGGCACCGCGCTCGCCCTTTCTCAGATCAATGCCGGAGCATCGTCTGGTGCAGCGAGACTTCAACACCGTCTGTGGCTTTATAGGGGGCGATGCCAACTTCCCAGCCACGTGCCTCGCCGGATCGCACTGCGCCGTCGACGTCGAGAACAAGGCCATCGGGTGCTGCCCGGACGGCGCGCCTTGCACCGAGGGAATCTTCACCGGCTGCGTCGACGTCAACAGCCCGCCGCAGACGGAGCTCAACCCCTACGTCTTCACCTGCACCGGCGCCGACGTGTGTTATCAGAACTCCTTTGACGGCGGCTTCTTCCAGTTTGGCTGCGGTGCCTTTTCGCATCTGGCGACGACAGTGGCCACCACGGCGGTTAGTCGCTCGCCGCTGGACTTTAGCCACGTCTCTTTCCAGCTGACGGCCACGCCCACGCTTCTCTCCGAGCCGACGACGATTGGATCACGGACCGGAACCGCTACTTCCAAGACCACCAGTCGCGCAACCAAGACTAACACCAAGAGCACATCCGACGCCTCGGAGACGGACGCGGCCACCTCCAGCGACTCAGCCTCCACCGGAACCTCGACATCCACCTCCACCTCAACCCCCGATCCCGCCGCGCCGACGTCCAGCGGCAGCTCAAAGGCCGGACCCATAGCCGGCGGCGTGGTCGGTGGTCTCGCCGGCCTTGCTCTCCTTGCCGGCCTGATCTTCTACTTCCTCCGCAAAAGGAGAGCAGCCACGCCAACCCAATACATCGCGTAAGGAAACATGCGCCATTGCTTTTTCGCAAAGATGCCCAGAAAACTAACCATGACCAAAAAAAAAAAACAGGCCATCAACTGAGAAATACGACAACTTTGACCCTCGCACCTATCCCCCCAACACCGCTCTCCTGACGGAAGAAAGGGGCATTCACGGCGACGAAGCTGAACTCACCCCGATTACCCCAAGGCCCAGCCAACCCGCCCCGCAGCTCGGCGAGCTTGGTTTAGCTGTGCCTCTCGATCCTGGCTATGGCCGGCCGTCAGACGAGATTCCTCTGACGGAGCCTGCTCCCAAGCCAAGCTTCGTTCCGCCGCCGCTGGATCCCGAACCCGAAGATGACAGGCCGTATAACCCACGGAGAAGAGGTGACGGCGACGGCGCCTCATTCTGGTCCCAGACCAGATCCGAGTCGCGGTCTCGAGGCCGGCCGTGGGTTTGAGGAATCTGCTCTGAAATGATTTGGGGGGGGGGGGGGGGGGGGGGGGGGGGGGG
>NW_026946367.1:99431-175821 GCF_033847375.1 Trichoderma aggressivum f. europaeum
GTCTGGAGGCCGGCCGTGGGTTTGTGGAATCTGCTCTTAAATTAAAACCCCCCCCCCCCCCCCCCCCCCCTTGAAAAAGAGAAAAATGAAGATCCGTTTGTATATGCCGAGTCATAGCGGCTGCCCACCTTTATTATACCGTTTTTTGTAATGTTTGAATCCGAAACCCGCCCTCGAAATACCTTCTAGAAATACCTCTCTACACAGAACGGCGGTCCCTTCTCTCTACAGGGAATGACACTCTGAAACCTCCTCCACATGTCATATTCATACTTCATCTCTGCTTGTCTTTCGCAAATTAATCACGTTTGGCTTGGAAAACTGCTGGCTTTGGCATGTTATCTCTTTGTTTATCCCTTTTTGCGCGTACGTACATTGTGGTCGATTAGATACGGCTAGGGGAAGGGGATTACGACGGGGCCGGCAGAGGGGCGTTGGAATACTGCTTGTTTCGAATCCATGAACGTTAGCATAATATATCATGGACATACTGTCAACATCATGTGCTGTTATTTCTTCATTACCGGAGTAAACATGTTTGAGAGAAGGAAAGAAACAGCATATATTTTACAAGATTTTTACCTGTTTGGGTGCACGTCATGCCGTCACACCTTGTCCGCCAACGGACCAGATCTTGATTGACGATTCATCAAAGATTCTACTATGATGATTGTATCCATCAACAGTCAAGCCAGCCCCCGCAGAGGCAGTATCCAAGTCTTGTTCCCGCGGATACCCCCAGCCGCCCGAGCATGTTGCCGCAACGGAGCCGCTAGAGTGTACAATGGTGCTTCCTATCGGGGACTCGTGGGCTTTCCACGCCCAGCTGGGATCAATGGCATCGTTCTGCATGCCAACTCCCTCCCATACCGCCACCGTACCATGCTGAGTGCCGGCCCAGACCTCGAAGCCGGATTCTGCGGGAAAGACGTCAAAGTGCAGCCGCTGCTGCGTGGTCGACCTGCGTCCCTTGAGCACAGCCAAGAGCTGTCCGGTCCCCCGGATATCGTAGACCAGCAAGCCGTCAGCCTGACGCTCGTTGACGACAAGGTACCGCCCGCAGGGGCTCCACGCCGTCTGCACGACGCCCTGGCCTCCCAGGCTGATACGAAAGGCCTTGTGGTCGGCATCCGCGATCGACCAGTTCGCAACAACTCTATCAGAACGGTGGAGATCGTACGTCCCCATCCAGCGGGTCCAGGTGCCGGCCGCAAGGATGGGTCCGTGGCCACTTGCGTCTGCAGGAGGCGATGATGCCAAGGCGGCCACGGTGCCTTTCATGCCGACGCCGCTACCCTTGGCGATGTGGCGCCGGGATGGAATCGTGGGAACCGTGACCGTTGGGCCATCCGAGCAGTGGCCAGACACGTCGAAGAGATCGATGCGGTTCGCCGAGCCGCAGACGAAGTGAGTGCCGGGGTATTCCCAGAGCAGAGACGCAGGGGTGATGTACTGCTCGGACTCGTGCCGGATAAGCTTATAGGTGTAGAGGGGGCGGCTGGCGACGGCAGCAGCACCCGCCGTCGTATCCTTATCCTCCGGCCGAGGAAAGGCGTGGTAGAGATGGAGGGGATGATCTCGACAGCCAACCAGAAACATTTGCGAGGCCGGATTGGCTAGGGAGAAGTAGGGCGCGGCGGCGAGGGTTTGGGTGGGCTCTGGGAGCTTGATGCCGGCCTGGCAGCCCAATTTGCGCGCTTCTCCTGCAGGCTGCAGGAGGTCTGCAGGAAGGGCAAAGGACGAGACGGTCTGGTCGGATGATAGGGCGAGGATGACGGTGCCGTCGGCTGTCCACTGAGCAGACGAGTAGAAGCGTCGGTCCAGCGTGTCGAGGCCGCTGTTCTCGCTGTCCTTGTGGTTTCCGTCTCCCTCGCCAGGTAAAGGCTTCTGCCTCTCGTCCAATTCCGGCTTGCTCACGGCGAGATGCTCAGCGAGCAGGCGAATGGCGGGCGCCTCTTGCTGCCCGCCATGAGCGAGAGGCGGTGCTTCAGGTTGGGCTTGGGCCGGGTCCATGGTATTGGCACTTGCACTGGCACTGGCACTGGCATTGCTGCCCCGGTAGACAAGGCTCGAGCCGGTCCACATTCACCGCTGCATGATCGATGGGCTCTCCGTGTCAGGTAGAAGATGGTGGCGATGGCCGTCCAATCAGCCGGAATGCGCCGTAATCAGTGAGTTGTTCAGGTTTGACGACTCGAGGTGCGGTGCTGAAAATGCAAGGGAGGAAAAAGATGGGTGGACGCTAAAGGCGGAAGCCCTGAAAAAATCAAGGTTACTAAGGTACCTAGCGCGTACTCTGTACTTGGACGCGCGCCTTAGCACCAGCCTGAAGGCACCTTGGAGCAGATCTAAACGGGCTGCCCTACCCGACCGGACGACGTCATTCCAGCACCTTGAGGGTCTCTGGTCGAGTACGGAGTACGGAGTGCGTACAAGGCAGTACTTTGCGATGCCTCCAAGAGGTTGTAGGTGCTGACGGCCCTGACAAGGATTGGCATCGATATTTGGATGAATCTCACTAATGACCTTTTGTACCGTATGGCAACGCAACAAGTGGTCTAGAGCTCATCACTCGTGCTGAATTGGGGTTCCATGGATGACAATTATTAACAACATCAATGGAACATTCAAGCCCTCTCCTTAGTGCAAAGTGGTGGTGTTCAGCCCCCTGTGGCCCTTGGATACGGGGTACATTAGCTCCTCGGGGCTTTCAGAGGCAGCAGCTGCTCCAAGCACCAACATGTACATGTAGGGTGACACTGCAGCCGTGATGGCTGAACTGCTTGATCCTGTCGATTGATTACATGTACCTGCGAGCACTGGGACCTCGAATAGATTTGGAGACTTGAGCTTCCCTAAGACTTCCAATGACTGCAGTGGCCTGATCCTGAACCCTCCCTATGAGATGCACCGCAACGCCGCCCGCACGCACGCATTGACTCATTCTGTCCATGTCTGTCAGAGTCACTGCTGAGTCCCCCCTTACATGTATCGTGTACCTGGTGGTGCTCCCTACGAGTACCTTGGAGGTTCTCAGGGCTGCCCGTATTCTTTCCCCCCCACCCCCCAGAAATGGACAGCAGGCACCGAATGATTTCCCCGACCAGCCCAAAAGCTTCCTAGCGCTCGGGGCTGCTGCTAAAGGGTACAGGTAGGACTGGACCATACTGAGGCGCTGGGCGAGCTCCGTACCCCGTACTCGCTAGCAGGTACAGGTACTGCGGCGCTCGACCTCAGCAGCACCCGTTAGCGGTCCACTGGCGCAGTTAGCGGGCCGTTAGCTGTACTGGGTACCTCGACGGGGGCATAGGGACACCGCACCAGCACAAGCTCACCATCTCCCATCCGGCCGGTGACATTGAACCTAATCCCATCCATCCCATCCCACCCCATTCGCCTTACTTACCTTGGACCTCTCGCTGCCGGTCTCACCTCTGCCACGCTCACTTTGACCTGACCTGACCTGACCTGACCCTGAGAAGCTCCCACCGGAAATCGTGACCCCCCGGCTGCCAGCGTCAATCAATATCAATCAACCGCCTCCCGCCCTTCTCCTGCCCGACCATGAATCCCGCATAGCCCGCCTTGCAGTCATCCTCCTCGCCCCTCGCGGCTTCAGCCCGACCACAGCACCAACCAACAAAGACAAAGAAATCCCGACATCGCAGCAGCATCGAGCTGAGCCTCGTCTCGTCTCTCCCTTGGCAAATCGTTTCTATCTGTACCGACTCCACAAAGACCAGCCGTCGACCCCATCGACCAACTCCCACTGCCTGACGACCGAGTCATCGTTTCGTCTCTCCATCTCCGTCTCGACTCCTCCATCGATGCCAAACACGATGGAGACCTCTCCCTTGACAATGGCCGCGGCCTCCACTTGCGATGCCCTCAAGACGCCCTCCTACATGGAGCTGGTGGTTTCCATGTGAGTCGCAGCCTCGGCATCTCCAATCTCGCATCTCGTCTTGGCTGACCATCACGTTGCAGCGTCATCCTCGTCGGCCTCTTGATCTCGTACCTGCCACAGCACTATCGCATCATCTCTCGAGGCACCTCCGAAGGCATCTCCCCCTACTTTGTTCTTCTCGGCACAACCTCCGCCACCGCTGGCTTCGCCAACATCCTAACTGTGTCGCCCTCCCGCAAGGCCATTGGCTGCTGCAAGGAGCTGGAGACATTCGAGTGTGCCGCCGGACTGCTTGGTGTCGCCCAGCTCGGAACGCAATGGCTATGCTTCACTGCCATGTATGTCGACAGCCCCTGTCCCCTGTCTATCCCTGATGACCTGCGCTAACTCCCCGATCCCTGCAGCCTTGTGCTGTTCCTCATCTTCTTCCGCTATCGCGAGGCCAACGTGCCCCAGGAGGAACTTGGTGGAGAGAGCCCCAGATGGCAAACGGCCGTCGCTGTCGGCGGTCTCTGCATCCTTCACGGCCTGATCGTCATTGCCTTGACTGGTGTCTTCGCGATTGCCATGCCTGACCAGCTCAACCTGTGGGCCAATTTTCTCGGTGTCATGGCTGCCGTTCTGGCTGCCATTCAGTACATTCCCCAGATTTGGATGACCTACCACCTTAAGCACGTCGGTAGCCTGAGCATCCCCATGATGTGCATCCAGACGCCGGGTGGTCTTTTATTTGCCGCCAGTCTTTTCATGAGACTTGGCGTGGAAGGCTGGAGCACATGGGCTATCTACCTGTTGACAGCCGCCATGCAGGGCAGCGTGCTCGCCATGGGCATCTACTACGAAGTTGCTAGACGCAGCGACGACTATGCGCACAGCTACGCCAGCAGTGCGCCCCAGTCTCCCATCGAGCATCACGCCACGCCACAGCGCCCATACGCTCCTCGTACCTACTCCGAGGGCTGGGAGCGTGGCCTGCCGGGCCCCTTTACGGGTCACCCCGAGCGATACGCCGAAACCGAGGAGGACCTGGACGATATCGAGGAGCGGGAGGAGCGAGCCATCGCCAGAGAGAACCAGCCGCTTCTCCGACCTGGCGGCATTGGCAACCCGCACAAGAACTATCACTCGACCTCGCGCCACTGATTTGGTAGTGTTTCGTTGATAAGACACAAGGCCGTCTCGAAAGGAGGCGCCAACTTGTTTAACTAGGTAACTACTATACTGTTGCTGCTGATTGCATTTGAGCTATAACTTGTACCATTGCAGAGATAGAGCATCTCAGTGCAAGTAAAGGGATATTGATACATTGCGTGATTGAGGGAAGACCCCCCTTTTTTTCCATCAAAAGAGCTTTCTTTTTTTTTTTTTTTAATTTTTTTTTTCTTTTTGATCGGATGTGAGATGTAAGATTATATACTAGTAGTTTGTCTACTTTGCTTATTTACCTGAGCTATGAAGGAAATTTGAGGCCGTCATTTGGGCCGACGTTATGCATTGCGACGCTGACTGTAAGCGAGATCACAAACACAAAAGTGCCTTTTTCTTTTCAACCCGGATCATGCGCCCACATTTCCACAGTAGTAGATACACGTAGATTTGTGACACTCGGCACCCTCACTGTTCATCTTGTATGTATGTGATTGACACATGTTTGATCTAAAGCCTCTATCTCCCTCGTCTGGGAAGTGAACGATTGTTCTTCATTAACTCTAAAAAGAAAGAAAAAAAGGGATATATATAATCAATCCACCATCATGAACACGTAAAATCCGCTGGTTCATTAAAACGGAGTATAAACAGCAAATACTTTATAAACACATCCCTCCCCTTCTAAAAATTCATCTCACGCACATTGCTCTTCTTGTCCTGCCCCTTGCCTCCAGTATGTCTCTCCTCGTCATAGCTGCCCTGGCTGCCACTGTCATCCGCAGGCTGCAAGTCATCGTCGAGGTCCCCGCCCACTTCCATCCACCGGTCACTCGTAGCGGGGATGGGCGAGATCTTGCACAGGATCCAGTACATGCCGGCCGAGATGATGAAGCCGCAGAAGAAGTTGAGGTTGTAGATGTAGGTAGCGCCAATGGGCACTTTGGTGCCCACCGCGCCGGCAAAACCAACGACGTTGATCAAGATGCCCGAGATGTACGCTGCATATGCGCGCCAATGGATTCCCCAGGTGTAAAAGTAAGGACCGGTGCTGCGGCTGTCGTAGAGCTCCTTGGTATCCAAGTACCCCTTTCGCACGAAGTAGTAGTCGGAGACTATGACACCGGCGATGGAACTGAGGAAGACGCTGTACGCAGACAGGTAGGTCGTAAACTGGTTGGAGCTGCTGAGCAGGTTGTACGGGCACATAGCCAGACCAACGATGGCGCAAATGTACGATCCGCGGCGGATGTTGATATATCTTGGGAGAAGCGCCGTCATGTCTGTTCCTGCAGAGACAGAGTTGGCGGCAATGTTGGTACCCAGCTGAGCTAGAGCAAAGGCCAAGGAGATGATAAAGACGCCGAATCTCTGGCCGGAGCCGCCGTCGTCGATGAACCGACCAAGAAGATCCAGGGGACTCCAGATTGGCTCGTCGTAGATGATGGTGGACGACGACGAGACGATGATTCCGATGAAGGAGGTGATGGCAAAGCCCAGCGGAATGGTGAAAAGCTGCGACCAAAAAGCATCCTTGGGCTTGCGCGCGAATCGAGTAAAGTCGCTGTCGTTGACAACCAGCGTGGCAAAGTTGGCAATGGAAGACATGACTCCATTGACGAATTGCCATCCGAGCTCGCTGCCGTGGATGGTGGCGGGCTGTCTGATGATGGGGCCAACACCGCCAGCTCGGACGCAGGCCCAGATGAGGAACGCGATTCCAGCAACAGGCACAAAGTAGGCCTTGACGGTGAACAGATGGCGAACCTTGTGAACCGGGAACCACAGAGCTGGCAGAGAACACACCCAGAATATGACAAACGAGACGTACTCGGGGGTGTTGGTGGCGTCGGTGCCAAAGCTGCCCGGCATTTTAGTGGCATCCCAGGATTTCCAGATGGAGCGGATCATGAGATAGACACAGGTGCCACCGATGTAAGATTGAACGCCATACCAAATACATGCTGATTTATGTTAGCGGTTGTTCTGGGATGGTGAATGTGCAATTGGCGAAGAAGCCCGGAGGATCCCGATGTCTCGGCGTTTTGGCATTGGTTTCACTTACCCATGGCAGCACGATTGAAAACCGGCCATAGACTGCCCCAGATGCCAAAAGACGAACGGCCAATGACTGGGAAACCAATATGGTATGTGGCTCCGATGCGTCCGGTGGTGACGATGAAGCAGGCCGAAATAGAGTAGCCTAGCCAGACGCAAATCCACGCCTGCCACCAAGAGAGGCCGGCGATGATCATGGAAGACGAAATCATCCACGTGTTGATGTTGAACGAGTCGGCGATCCAAAAGGCAACAAAATTCCAAGGGCCCCATTGTCGGCGCTCCTTCTCCACGGGCTTCAGGTCATGATTGACTAGCTAGGAGGAGAGTCAGCACCGCGTCTCGTCTCGCTCGGTCTCACCCCATCACGTCTGGTGTAAGTCTCGGTTCGGCTGTGATGCTCAGAACAAGGGTGTCGCGATATCACGACGGGATGATGAGAGAGGGGATCAGGTATGAGATGAGGACGAGGAAGGAGAAGAAAACAAGGGCCGCACCATCAGTTGCGTGGTCGTCAGGCCAGGCTCGGCCTCAACAGCCAGCTTGTCAGCCAGATTTCTGAACCTCTGTCGCAACGCCATTGTTGATGGTCGGCAAGCAATGAGCCTCTCAAGCAGAAAAAAGGTTCAATTGCGAGCAAGAAGAGGGCATGAAGCGTATTTTGGATCTTTTCGATGCAAAAAGTCAGTTAATAACCAAAAAAATCGATCGACCATGTACAACACACGGTGGAATGATCGACGCACAGATGACGTGAGGAGCCAGAATTATATTTTCTTCGCGAGGGCGACGATCCACTGGCCGCTCTCTTTTGCACGCGAGTTGGGCAGCCCGATGCCACTTTGTGCGATGCGAGGCTTTGGCTTTGCGCGAGTATGTATTTGTATGTACTCGTACTCCCACGAGGATCTGCTGGGCTCGTGTGCCTTGGGGATCGGCGCAGAGTCGTCAGAGGCTTGAACTCAGCGGCAGCGGCGCAAAGGCGGGAGAGTCGAGAGGCTTTATTTGATTTCCTCTTCCGGCGAGCCACCAGCTGGACAAGGCTTGACAAACAAGATACAGAGCAGATGCGCCGATAATAAAAAAGCGGAGTGGGAGGGCGTTGAAAAGAAAGAGCTGATAGATAGTCGATCCACGCTGACGGACTCCAGGTTGGCCCTAACAACACGATTTCTCCCTATCGGCGTCGAATGCCAGACTGCTCGTAGACTTGTGGCAAAGCAGAGCAGGGACGGTGTCTGTCTTGACCCTCAGCCCATCTCCAGCCAGCCCCGGACAAGGACCGTCGGCTGCCTAGCAAACGCCCATCTCGTGGTCCCCGAAGGCGATGATACCCTGCGATTGGTGGTGACAGGTTCGACGATAAGCTAGAGCCATGGTCCGAGTGAGATAGCAAGCGGGACAGGGGTCGGCTAGTCAGAGTGTGGAGGAGGATCCGCCATCCCGCAAAAAAGAAGAAGAGAGGAGAGAATTCGATTACCCCATCTTATCGAGTCAACGGGAAACTGGGTGGGCGTGGAGGGCGATAACTGCCGAATGACTCGTTATCTGCTATCTCGGGACAGCGAGATACGCGGGAGATAAGTCGAGATAGTACATGTAATCAGACTGCAGATAGTAGCCGGACGGGCTATTTTGTGGATTTACACGTGTAGGTTCAACAATAGCGTAAGAGGCTAACATGATGGTTTCAGATTGCAAAGACAAAGCCGCGATTGTTTTCTGAATCTAATGTTGATGCATAAGCTGGACGGGAATGGATGGGGCTGGCGGTTTGTGGAGGAGGGGAATTGCCGCACAAGCCATGGAGCAGCTTGGACGTTGATGTGATTTGATGTGATGCAAGGGAGAATAGAGTCAGCCAGCCACCACATGCGAGATCTGGTCGGAAGGATTTAATGTTGATTTTTCTTTTGCTAATCTACGGACCCTGCAGCATGTGGCCGTGTGCTGTACAGAAGAATTCTAGAATGCCGAGGCACAGGAACGATGAGTTTAATGGCTTTTACTATTTCTTTCCAGTTGATTAATACCACGTTATCCAATCGACATACCAGAGCAGCGGCGTGGTGTAATTGAAGCCGTCACCCTGCACTACCAACTCTATTCATTGCCATTCTTGTGATGATGAATCTATGCGACGAAAAGATGCTCAATATTGTTATTGAACGGTTTAGCTGCAGCTACTCCTTGAACCCAGCTGTAGCTCCTTTGAATCATGATGCCCATATTCCACCTTACCAGTACACATACATGAAGCATTCAGTGCTGCTGAAATATCATTGGCAACTATTAGTAAAAGGAATTTCTTATTTGAGAACCAGCATCTATCGCCTTGCACCTTTCGAAAACTTTGACAACATAGTCTGTTTTCTCGTTGAATCTCTTTGGGGTTGTCGTATGAAGCTTCGCTTGATTACTGTTCTAGGTGATACAAAAGGAAATTCCCCGTTACCTCACAAAAAAGAATCCAATGCAGAGGAGCGGTTGAATACCAACAATGTAAATTAGTGGGAAATTATCTTTAATTCTTCAGTTTTCACACCAAATTGATACATCATAGACTCCTCTTCAGATTCTCTTCATCCATCTCTTGATACCTACCTAGTAGTAGGTAGTTCTGCACGTCGACTTACCCTGCAATCTGCAAATTCAAGCGCAGCAAAAAACAAAACTTACAGTGGTTCGTTATCGGCTTATCGCATGCCCCCCGCCGGCCAACCAGCGACGCGTTGCCAGTCACCAGCCCGCTTTTTTTGTTTTCAATCCCCCACCATCTCCCCTCGTACTACAATTTTTGGTGCAAAGCATCGCATCGCCAGGAACCGCGTTTTTGGGAACCAAACAGCGGGAAAAGAGAAGAGAGAAGAGAGAAGAGAGAAAAGGAAAAGGAAACAAGAAGCAGAGAGGTTCCCTTTCCAGCGTTTCCAGCGCCGCCATCGCCCATCATGGAGGACCAGCTGGCGCAGCTCCTGGCCAACACGCAGCTCCCCGAACAAGCACCCCGCCAAGCTGCCGAACTCGAGATCGGACGGGCTGAGTCGAATCCCGCGTTTCCCATCTCCCTCGCTCGCATCGGCGCGCACTCATCCATCGACACGAGCATTCGCCAGTCTGCCCTCAGCACGCTGCGCCTGTTCGTCGAGAAGCATTGGGCCGTGGAGGAGCTCGACGAGGAGCCCCATGTCCCCATCTCGGACGAGGCCAGGGAGCTTCTGAAGCAGACGCTGCTCGAGGTTGCCCTGAGCCCCGAGGACGACCGAAAGGTCAAGATTGCGGCCAGTTATGCCGTGGGCAAGATTGCCATTCACGACTTTCCCGAACAATGGCCTGCCCTTCTCCCCACCATTCTCAATGTCATCCCCACGGGCAACGATTCTCAGCTCCACGGAGCGTTGAGGGTGCTCAGCGACCTGGTCGACGAAAGTCTCAGCGAGGACCAGTTCTTCTCCATGGCCCAGGACATTGCCAAGGCCCTCACCGAAGTCGCGCTCAACGAGAACCGAAAGCCGATGCTGCGCGCCCTTGCCATCTCCGTCTTCCGAGGATGCTTCGACTTGATGTACATGGTCAAGGATGAAAACAAGGACGTCAAGGTCTTTGCCGAGGAGCTGCTGGGGCGATGGAACCCCTTTTTCATCGCCGTGCTCAAGGGCCGTCTACCCGAGGGCGACTCCAGCTCCGGCGCTCAGCCCGAGGCCTGGAACAGCATCATTGCTCTCAAGCTGCAGGTCGTCAAGACTCTGCTCCGCATTCGCCGAGTCTTCCCCAACCTTCTCCTTCCCCAGAGCACCACCTTCTTCACTGCCGTGTGGGAAGAGCTCAGCATCATGCAGGGCGCTTACGAGCAGCTATACATCATCGATGAGGTGCAGTCTCGACTGGAGGACTCCGACAACCTCCCATACACCCTCGATCTTCTCATCCTAGAGGAGCTTGACTTCCTTAACCAGTGCTTCCGCGCGCCCCCTGTCCAGGCCGAGCTTGACAGCCACCTCCAGGCCCACACCTCTGGCCACCAAGTCCCCTGGATGATGGATCTTATGAAGATGCTCGTTGGGTACTCTCGGGTCACTCGCGAGGAGCAAGAGCTCTGGGACTTTGACTGCTCCTTGTACTTGGCAGAGGAGACGTCGGTTACGGCTAATTACACCGCTCGCACTGCCGCTGGTGACCTACTCATCAAGCTAGGCGAGTGGTTCAATGAGAAGACGGTCGACGGCTTGTTTGGACATACAAAGAGCCTCTTCCCTGGCGAGGGCCCTTCCGCCTGGAGAAGTCAGGAGGCCGCGCTCTACCTATTCGTCATGCTTGTTAGCGACTTCCAGGATTTGAACAAGCCCATCCCCGACGTCGTTGCAAGCGCTTATCTGGAGCTTGTCGACTTTTCCATTTCCCAAGCCAAGCAGCCGCTGCTGCGCGCTCGAGGTTATCTGGTGGGTGGCATCATTGGTCGCTCGCACCAGACTCCGCCCAACCTCGTTGATGCCATTGTCCATTCCATCACAAATGAAGAGTCTGAGGTTGTGCAGGTTGCGTGTATCAAGGCCATTGAAGGCCTCGTCAGCTCAGGACGTGTTGCCCATGACCGCCAGACCCCCATCATCGCCTCTATCCAGTCTTACATGAACAGCAAGGACCCCGAGGAAATGGAGGAGGCTGACGAGCTCCTCGTCACCCTGACCGAGGCTCTCAGAGCCGCCATCGGAATGGACAGCCAAATTGTCATTACCAGCGAAATCCCGTCGGTGGATCTTCTCTTCTTGCTGGCCAAGCTTGGAGCCAGCAACTTCCAGGTTACGATGCTTGTGACAGAGGCATTTGAAGACATTGTCACCAGTCTCTCGGACGCCGCTTCATATGGCGCTCTGTGCGCGCGCATCTTGCCAACATTGACTGGCGCCTTTGACGTGGCCAACCTTACAGAGGACAACCCTCTTGTTACGGTGAGTTGACGACAACCTCCTTCAACACGAATCGAAAGCACTTGCTGACAATGACTTGACATAGGTTGCGACTGAGTTGCTCGGTGTTTTGACAGAGCATGGCTCCGAGCCCCTGCCGGATGGCTTCGTAGCTGCCACACTCCCCAAGCTGAACCGCCTGCTCATGGAGTCTGGAGAGGGCGACGTTTTGCGACCTGGGTCCGAAGCAGTCAAGTGGATTCTGGTTCACGACCACCAGCAAGTCTTTAACTGGCACGATTCCAACGGCCGATCCGGGTTGGAAGTCTGCCTGCACATCATTGACCGACTCCTGGGTCCCTCCATCGAGGACAATGCCGCCTCCGAGGTGGGAGGACTCGCTGCCGAACTTGTCGAGAAGGCTGGACAAGAGCGCCTGGGACCATTCCTGCCCCAGCTCCTGCAGGCCGTTGCCAACCGACTTGCCACTGCTCAAGCCGCCGCTTTCATCCAGTCCCTTATCCTCGTCTTTGCCCGACTGTCCCTGGGCGGTGCGCAGGATGTTGTAGAGTTCCTGAGCCAGATTCAGATTAATGGTGAGAGTGGGCTCCAGGTTGTCCTGTCCAAGTGGCTGGAAAACTCTGTTAGCTTTGCCGGATATGACGAGATTAGACAAAAGTCGGTTGAAAAAACCTTGGAGCGAGCCCCCCTGGTTTGGGCAGGACAGATTTGCTAACGTGTTTGTAGTGTGATTGCTTTGTCAAAGCTCTACTCGCTCAACGACACGCGAGTAGCACAAACGTCGGTCAAGGGCGATTTGATCGTTGGCGCCGACGACGGGATGATCAAGACCCGATCTCGCGCCAAGAAGAGTATGTCCCGCGGTGCCTTCACCATTTCCAGTACAGACGTCATGCTAGACCGACTGTATCACCAATACTTCAAAGAAGATATCAAGACTAATTCACCAACCCAACGAATAGACCCCGACAAATACACTATTATTCCCGCCACACTCAAGATCGTCAAGGTCTTGATCGAGGAGCTCCTCTCTGCTTCTGGTGCTCGCGCTGCCGCTAGTGCTGCGTCTGCCGCCGTTGCCAGCGCGGAATTCGACGATGAAGACAATGACGACGAGGGATGGGAGGATGACGACGACACCCTTGACCTCTCCCTGGGCGCAACCAAGGCGGAGCTCATGGCGTTTGGCATGGACTCGAGCTCACGACAGCGTGATGACGAGACGCAGCAGTATCTGACCGAGTTCTTCATCCGCTGCGGCCGAGAGAATGTAGCCAACTTTCAGGAATGGTACAATTTGCTGACGGACGACGAGAAGGCCAAGCTGAACGAGGTGGCTGCTGCTTCGGGCTAAAACGATGCTCGTCGTTTGGGAAGCGAATCCTGCTCGAGGGAAAATTCTCTCTCTCTCTCTCTCTCTCTTTTTTTTTGCCCTGATATGAAGTGAAAATAGGCGAGGGAATTCGGCACCTGTCTTGGATGGAAAACAGAAATTCACTTTGATGACAGCGGAGAGAGACTGCGATTTGAAAATAACAAAAAACTCAAAAGGAAAATGAGAAAAAAAAAAAAAAAGGCAAAGATGACGATTGATATGAAACAAAACGTTACGATGGCAAGAGGCAGTATGTGATAGATACCTTTGATAGTATAGAAAGCAAATAAGAACACGTGCAAGAGAAACAAGGCGCTTTGTATCAATTACCAGCGGTTTAAACGTCTGATTCAACCAATTGGCGTGAATTGTTTAGTGATGGCCGTATTTGTTTTTTAGTTTCATATGTTATTTAGGAGATGGGACATATTGCCTCGTATACTCGTCATATGGAAATGCTCACTGTCGTACTTTGATACAGCAGTCTCATCGTATAATACATTCAACGAGCGATAATTACTGACCATCTCTGCGCTACACCACACAAACTATGTAATACCGTAGATGTCGTAACAAGTACAATGAACGAATACTACTCATTGACCACCGCTCAATTCATTTCCCCCATCGTGCGCTGTCTTAGATAAAATCACCCGAACCATAACCTCCCGAACCAGAACCAAAGCCTCCTGGACCAGGACCAAAGCCTCCGTTGTTGCCGCCTCTTCTCCCAGGAAATGAAGACCTCTGCTCCGAGGGGTACATCGGCACATCGCTGGGATCGACCGGATCGTACCTAGCTCCCGGTGGCCTTTGGGAGTTGTATCCTTGGGCATAGTATTGGCCTCCATAGCCACCCTGTCCCGTAAACAGCGGATCGCCAAAGGTGGGATGCATGCCTGAAAAGCCGCCGGTCGGAGGCGAAGCCAGAGGTCTCAACGATGGCCTGAGCGGATCGTGGGGGCCAAGTCTGGGGGGGTTGAGATCGTCATGTCCTATGTTGAAGAGAGGAGGCGCCTGTGACCCCGCCATATTTCGTGGCGAAGCGTGGATTTCGTGCTCATCCTCGAAACCAGGAGGGGGGAAATCACCAGGTATGGGACGCCGAGGAGCGCCATTATTGGGCAGCAGATCGGGATGCGGATAGGGGTGTGGCGGCTGTTGTGGTCGGAATGGCTGTGATGCCTGTGGAATCGCACCAGGGCGGTCAGGAGTCGTAGAGCTGGGATATGGAGGAAGTCCGTATCCGCGGTCTTCCGGGCGGATACGTTGCGATGCGATGCCCTCTTGCGTGCTTCGTTCATTTGCACCAAGGATCTTATTTCCCGAGCCATCCTGTGACTCGACGTAGCCCTCCTTCTGAAGCTTTGGGATCAACTTTTGCACGAGATCGACCCTCAAGTCCCGAATTATGTTCTGGATAATTTCGAGCGAGTCAAATAGAGACGTCAGCATCCCCGCGAGATGGCTTCGGTCTTCCTGTCCCTGGCCGTCGGGGGGAATGCGAAAGGGCAGGTTGTTAGCCCTGACGACCTTTCGGGTCTCATATTCGACCCGGTAGATCTTCTCGTCGCCGACAGCGAGAGCCCGGATCTCGACCTTGGCGCCCATGCGGTCGACGCGCAAGACAAAGGTCATGGCCGACTGTTTGTGCCTGTACACAAAGGAAAGAGCGCCGAATCCATTATTCCAGTACGGGGGGAGACGAGGCGCCAGAGTCTGGCATTCCTCTGTGTATGAGAGAGATGGTGTCAGTCATTCAGCTTTGTTGCATGACATAACAGGGTACATGCAATGAGAATGAGGGCGGCAAACATACCCAGCAACTTGTCTTCGTTAAAGCCGTACAGCCGAAAGTCGAGGGAGACAAAGTACGCATGTGCGAGAAGCGCTACGACTTCGTAGGAACTTGCGATGTCGGACGATTCGTCGTTTGGCTGATGCGTGGGCAGAGCATCGGCCATGGCCTGGAGCACCGAGTCTATGCTGACCGGCGTCTGCCGTGGTTCCGCCATGGTGAGAGTCTTGGAGATGAAGATGCAAAGTTGATGCGATGGTGATGAAGACTGTGAAAGTGGTGATGATATGGTACGGAGTTGTCGATGTGTTGTGCTATTGGATGGGATGTTGTTCAAGTCAAAGTTGCACGTTGGAGGCGTCATTGCCACTGCTGCCTTTATGCCCCGGGGAGGCTCAGCCCTACGGCACTCTAGCTCCAGCGAGCTCCAGCGAGCTTCAGTGGATCGCGGTATCCGCCAGGTAGCGATTACTTGGTACGGCAAGCCGCAGCATCTGAACAATTGGTACTGAATACATCCAAGAACTTGGAAGACAGCTACTGTATGACGAAATGGAGGCCCATCATCAACACCCATCAAATCGTTCCATCCAAGTCAATCACATGACACCCCAACACTTCACAACTCCCCTCCATCCAAACCACCAAAAACCAACCATCACAACCCAAATGTCAGCCTCACCTCCCCATCCACCTCCCCAAGCCTCTTCCCACTCCCTCCCCCCGCACGCCGCAAACCCCCTCCTCTCCTCCTTCACATCCTTCCTCACCATCGCCCTCCACTCCCTCCTCTACCACCGCCATCTCTACCCCCCGACATCCTTCCTCGCAACCCGCGCCTACAACCTCCCCGTCCACCAATCCCGCCACCCCGGTCTCTGCGCCTGGATCTCCGACGCCGTCGCCGCCATCGCCGCCCAACTCCGCGCCGGCTCCGTCCGCCGCATCGTCCTCGCCGTGCACTCTCACTCTCACTCTCACTCTCCCCCGACGTCCGTCGTGCGCGAGAGATGGGTCTTTGACGTGCATCGTTTCCCCGCATGGGGCACCGCCGCCGCCGAAACAGACGCGCCGACTTCCCACCAGGAGCAGCAACAAGAAGATGTCGACGAAGCCGTGCCGGAAGATGCGGATGACGTTGCCGCCGCCGAGAAGCTCAACTGGGCTGACATCCACGAGGCGCTGAGGGCCGCCCTGCAGAGACTCGCGTACGCGGCGCAAGGAGCGCCCAAGTTGCCGCCCGGATGCACATTCACGCTCGCCCTGGAGCTGAGAGACGAGGCCGAGGCTCCCATCGGTGTAAGCAGAACCTTGAAGAGAAACGAGAAGCTGCCCAAGCAAGAATCAGCTGACACCACGCCTCAGTATCCCCAACCGTGGATCCCTTCTGAAGGCCCTCTGCAACCTCCCACCGCAGAGAAACCACATCAAGGCGAATCCCTACGAGGAGCCGCCACGGAACCCGTTCGCTCAGTAAGAGCAGATCCCCTATTCTTCGAGTGCTGGCTCGAACAAGGTCCCCAGATGCCGGGGCTGTAAGTTCCAACAGTGGCATTGTGACGAATACATCATCGGAAAAGATATCACAATGAAAAAAAAAAAAAAAGAAATAGAGTAAAAATTAATGTAATCCGTCTTGCTTCGTCATAACATTCTTCTTTTTGCTATGATCATTCCGTATTCTCTCCTCTCGACCCTTTCATGTCAAAAAAAAAAAAAAAATTAAAAAAATAAAAATTAAAAAACAACCCCATTTTAAAACACACAATCCCCTTTGGGGCCATGAAGAAAACAGAAAAAAAAAAAAAAAAAACAAGAAAAAAAGATTGAGAAAATCCCTCCCCCCAAATTTCATAAAAGACAGAACCCCCTCGCCCAAGACTCCCCTATTTCGCATGCTTTGAAACCCTCCCAGCCGACATCCCCCCTTTAATACTCCAGAGAGAGAGAGCCCTTGTTTCTGCGGAATAAGTAGTATACAGCAGTTTTTCTCTTCATTTTTTTTGTACCATCATCGCCTGCGTCTATTAAAAAAAAAGAAGATTTTTGAAAAAAAAAAAGGTGAGAAAGAGAAGAATAAAAAACGGGCCGACATTACCACATGCCATCATCATAAAAAGTCAAAAAAGAAAGCATCAAATCAAAAATCCTCTCCAAACAAAGAGGAAGGAAAAAAAAACGAATAGAATCTCCTCATTATCGCCGTTATCAAGCATCATTAGGGAGGCACATCGCCCCCCCTTATTCCGTCGTCCCCTTGAGCGCTGCCCGCAGGCTAATCATTTCGCGCTTCAGTCGCGCATTCTCCTTTTTCATCTTGGCAAGTTCTTCTCCTTGCGTCTTGAGCTTGACAATCAGCTCTTCTTTATCTTCTTTGCCCTTGCCCTTGAGCGCCTTGACAATCTTGCCGAGCTCGGTATTGAACCGCTCGTATAGCAGCTCGTTTTCGGCCACGGCTTCCTTGTGTAGTTGGTCAATGGACCGCATCTTGGACTCGGTTGTCTTGAGAGTGATTTCCACGTCCCGCTGGAGCTCGTCCTGTCTATCACGCAGCTCTTGCATCACACCGGGCATCCTGTCCTCGAGCGAGGCTACCGATGAAGCCAATAGCTGAATGCTGGCTGCTTCAGAATCAGTCAAGCTGTCATTGTTCACTCGCGCCATTTCCTCGCCAATCTTGAACAGCTCCGACTGCAGCATGGCATCTGCTTCTCCCACGGCCGTCTTCTCCGTCTGCAGTCGCTCCCGCAGCTTTTGCGGAGACTGCAGCCGGAGCTTCTGGGCGGGGGTTCGCGTCGGGCTGATCGTCACTCGGACCGGGGTTTCGCCAGACGAGCTTCCGGGCCGGATGGGCTTCGGCGGCAGCAATGTGGGAATGTTGGACGTCGACAGCGTTTTGGTGTGCGTCGGCTTCGGCCTCCTGTAAGGGGGCGGATCCTGTCTGGTTGGCGAATTTCCACGCATTGCCTGTTCCAGCTTGGCCTGAATCTCCTTGATTGGCGAGCCTCCTCTGATCCGGACGCTGCCGTAAATGTCCACCGCGCCCAAGTTTTCCTTTTGCCGAGGGGATTTGAGCAGTGACGAGTCGGGGCTCAGGGGGGTCCTCGAGGCGGGGATCACATTGGGGCTGCCGTTGACCTTTTCCGACGTGGTCTGCAGGACCTGCAGCGCATCTTCCCTCTCCTCCGCCTCCCTCTCCTCCTGAATGCTCTCAGTCTCCAACAGCGACGGGAGATCCGACAGGGAGCTTCTCCTCTTGTTATGTCTCCTTGGTGACCCGGGAGTTGGCGGCTCGGAGACGGGCTCCCCAATCGTGTCGAGCGGGTACTCTGCACGATGCGCGCTGGGCGGTCTGTTGAGCTCCTCAAAGGCACTAGCTACGTGAGGCCTGTCTCCGGATCCCGGCCTGCCCAGCGTAAATCTCTTTGTAATGTTGTTGTCGTCTATCGACCGCTGACGTAGAGCCTGCTGCATCGTCGCCCTAGACATGCTCTGGCTCTCGCCCGACGCCGAATTCCGGTGCTTGCCGAGACTTCTCCAGACAGAGTTGCGCTCCTCCTTGGAGTTTGAGTTTTGCCGGAGCAGCATGTCCAGCCCGAATTTGCGGCGCAGAGACGACGTGTTGGAGGTCACGGATCCCTGGTGAGACTTGTTGCCGCTGCCGAGGCCGGGGCCGCCGTTGGCGCGTGCCTGGAACGACTCGATCAGAGCCAAGTCGGCCAAACTAAAGCCAGCATACATGGGCTCGCCAAATATCCTGTCGCAGTCGTCCACCAGTCGGTCCAGCAGGTTGATGTAATTCGCCGCCGTGCCATCGGTGACCAGCATCTCCGAAAACGCCAAGGTCAGCGCACCACGGTCGCTATCGTTGCTGCAGCCGTCCAAGAGATCGGCCAGCAGCTTGATGAGTGCCGTGAACGCCCTCCGGTTTTGCGGAGCCAGTTCCTTGAACAAGAAGTTGACAAAGTCGGCAAACTCGCCGGGGACTCTCTTGTTGGCTCGCTCCTGCAGAGTGTCGAGCATCTTGATCGTCGTCACAGGCCCAATCTGTTCGGCCCAGGCAATATGGAGAAAGTTCTCGAAAGCGGTAAAGACAACTTCGGTCCCGACGTCGTTGGCCACCTCCACCTCTGACGGATTCTCAATGAGTCGATTGTACAAGTCGTTCACTAGCAGCTCATCGGCCATGGAGCGGTGCATCAATGTCCTGCCGTGAATAGAGCCCTTGCGATATTGAAGAGCCGTCGTGAACGCCTCAAACGTCTGCTCTAGCCGAACAAGAGGATTTTCCGGCATGACCTCTTCCAGCGGCCGGCGCGAGTTGTCCCTGCCCCTGATGGAACCATACACGGAGTGGTGGCTGTCAGCTCGTTGGATGGAGGGCTGGTGCTGGTGCTTGATTTCGGAGAGAGTCGTCTCGGAGGCGTTGTTGGAACCGCCGCTCCATAAGCTGGTAAATAGCTTGACGGGGGACGCTGCCAGGAAGGAGCGCGTCTTTTCTGCACGATTGAATAGACACAGAGTCCTTAGCGTTTTGGAATTGTAAGAGACCATGGGGGCCGTGAGATGTCGGTTGGAAACGTTGAACTGGGCGCTCAAGAGCTGCATTACTAGACGGGGGGTTAGCTTTCAAGAAAAGAGACGAAACAAAAAGAAGAGGAAAGAAAAAAAAAACTCACTTCGTCTTGACATGGTTGGAAGGAAATCTTCCAGAGCCACGTCGTCTTGGTACTGCTTCCCATTGAGGCCCACGGTGAGCAGGGAGATCCTCTTCATGTTCTTGCTCGCCACGTTGATGACAATCTCGATGCCATAATGGCCGACGGGAGCTCCCTTGGTTCCCTTCTCGTGGTCCACCACGACGCGGATAAAAGCGGGCTCGCGCCGGCCCTCGACGAGCTGATCGGCGCCCTCCTGGTATATCGCGGCGTGCAGGCCCAAGTTGTTCTCGGGCATCCGGACCGAGCGCAGAGTCCAGCGAGGGTCTTCCCTCTCTGTCTCGGAAAACCGCGCCTCGATCCTTGCCTTGACGACGTCTTCGCTCCACTTTGCGGCTTTGCCCTCGAAGGCTTCCTGCAGCAAGAAGCACCGCGACGTGATGGCCTTGGGGACCTTGTGCTCGCCGGGGTGCATGCCCTTCATCTCCGCGCTCGACGTCATCCAGACGAGGTGACCGTCGGCGGATTCCGTGAAGCGAACGTCGGCAAGGTGATGCCATCCGGTAAAGATGAACTCGTACACGCCCGGGCCACCGGCGGCGTTGGTCATGGAGATGAGCAGCTCCGCGGCCGAGGGCTTGTCAATCTCACGCAGCAGATCGCGGCCCGTCATGTTGTTGTCGCCCGACTTCCTCAGCATGACGATGTAGTCGGAGAACAAGAGGAAGATGCCCGCGTCGTCGGAGTCGACGGTGGCCTGGTACGGCGGTGAGAGCTCCAAAAAGTCGGCGGCCAGGATGAGGCGGCCCTGGGGCTCGAGGTCGGCGGGCCACGCCTCCACCATGTTTCGAAGTCGGTTGGCGACGTGAGGCTTGTCGGGAAGGGGGTCGTCCATGGAGCAGATGTTGGTGATGATGTCTCGCGCCTTGAGCATGGGCTGCAGTGCCGGGTGCGTGATGGGCAGCGAGGCGATGATCTGGTCGATCAAAAGGCTGTAGCGCGGCAGCCTCTGGACGGGCTCAATGAGGAGCGAGCGAATGGTCTGCTCGCCCGCCTGGCTCACTCGCTGCCGGAAACTCGACTGCTGGTCCAGGAAGGAATTCAGCAGCGTCGGGAAGTGCTGGCTGGCCTTGATGTAGTCTTGGTAGCACTGGGTAAACTTGGGGAACCACTCGAGGAACAGCTTGGCCATGGCCAGGGCACCAAGCGGATCCTTGACCCGCGTGGGATTGTTGGGGGCCTTTGTTGACGAGAGGGTCATGGTGGGGATTTCCATGTCCTTGACGGCGTCCTCTTCCGTCTCGTCCATGATCTTGCGCAGCTCCTCGACAAAGGCCGAGTTGACCTGGAGGATGCCGTCTGACGACTTGGGGAACAGCTTCTCCAGCTCCTCCTCGGACGGACTCAGACTCTCGACGGGCCGGGTTTTTGACTTGTTCCTAAAGTCGTTGGCCACCGTCTTGACCAGCTCCTGCACCTTGAGGACGTAGCGCTCCTCGGTGTCGACGAGCTCGCCCATCTTCATGCGCAGCTCAATCTTTTGGTCCTTGGTAAAGGTCTTGTTGCGGTTCAGCGGCGTGGGCTTGGAGGGCGCGCGGCGCAGCTTGCTGGTGGGCAGGAAGACGGGCTCGCCAAACAGCTTGACCAGCGGTGTGTACATGCCGTACTGGCGCAGCGTCGGGTCGATGATGTCGTCTTCGTCGTCGGGCATTTCCTCGAGCTCCGATGGCTGGGGCGGCACTATGGACCCCGGCGGCAGGAGCAGGTCCATGTCGACGTTGCTTATGTGCTGCGTCTGCAGGGCCTCGTCCAGCGTGGCAACGACGTCGACGGTGTTCTCGCTCTTGACCATCTCCTTGACCAGGTCGGCGGCGTGCTGCTCGCTGAAGAGGGCCGGGGCGCTGCCGGGGCGCTTCCCCTTGGGCGGGTAGACGGCCTTGAGGTGGTTCTTTACATTTTCGGGCAGCTCCTTGAAGTAGCGGAACAGGCCGAACGCCAGGCCACGGTAGACCTCGTCGCCCTGGAACTCACGCGGCAGGTGGTTGACGACGCTGTAGAAGGGCGAGCTGGGGGAGATTGTGATGCGCGGGAAGGACTGGAAGCCGGCGGGGGTGAAGACGTGGACCTGGACGCGGGAGCTGTTGAGGGTGTAGTTGGCCGTGGTCGAGGGCCCGTGGAAGATGAGGACGGGCAGCTGGCCCAGCAGAGGGTCGGGGGCGTGGTAGAGAGCAACGTGCTCGGGCGAGAGCGCCAGCTCGTCCGTAACCCGCACCATGGTGGTTGTGTGTGGTCAAAGGGCGGCGCTCATAGCCCGACGGGAGGGACTGTACGAGAGGTAGAGATGAGATGGTTCGGGGGTGTGTTTGCGTGTCTTGTCTTGTCTTGTGGTTGTTTCGTGGGTTTTGGTTTTTTGTCGGTGTCTGTCTCGTCACCAGCTGGCGAACCCGCGGCGTGTTGGTTTGTTTCTCGCGAGAATTCGTTGTTTGTTCGCCTCGACAAGGTCACGGCCTGCTCGCTTCGGAATCGCTTCTCTTCGTCAGGAGCTGGAACTGGAACTGGAACTGGAACTGGGACAAGCAGCAGAAAATCGAGTGATGCGGGATGGAGAATGCGGGATGAAGATCTGTGTCCAGAAACAACGGCCCGGAAAGAGTCAAGGCTGGGAGGGGTGACATGGGCGGCCAGGGGTGGGCCCAGGCTATTTGTTTAGGTCCCGTCACCAAGTAAACATGCTAAAGCCGCCGGTGGCTTGACTCCGGGACTGAGTTAAATTGACGTCGAAAAAATTAATTTGGATGCGAATCTCAAAAATCGCCTTGGTTGTCCACAGGCTCGGGCTCGGGATCTGCAGATGGCTGGCGCCTCCGGGGTTGGTTGCCGTGGAAGCGGACGTTTTGAGTTCTGGAGAATTGAGTTTTGGCAGAATGATGCTGTAAGAGCAAAACTGTAAGAGAGAGAGAGAGTAAACATTAAAACAACATTAAAGGTAAAAAAAATAAAAAAAATAAAAATAAAATAAAAAGGTAAAAAGACAAGATCAAAAAAGGCAAAGGCGAAAATAAAAAGTTCAGGTTCCAGAAGCGAGCTGCTCCGTGCCCCTAGCAGATACGCAATATGTGCTTAAACGAGGAAATAAGATGAATGTGGGCAACTGGCCGGAATCTTGCGAAATCACGGAAGCCTGTCAAGGGGCCTTGTCCAGCGCGGCGTTGACAATTGTTAGTACGAGTACAGCTGGCGTACAGGTACTTACTCGCAGCCAAGGGCATAATCGTAAGATGAAGAGCAAGTAATGCTGCACTAGACGGGGTGAGAAGTGGTGAGAAAGAGACCGTGGAAGACATGAAGGACCAATTGATCCCTGGCACGCTCGAAAATAGACACCGCTCTCGGAACATTTGCAGGCAGCTGGAATGGAAGATTGCCGTCCCACGTCCCTGAGCCCCCAGCAACCCAATCCCCGCTGTTTTATAATGAGACAGGCCCTGTGAAACGGCGCAGCTCCCCCTAAGACCCCGCTGGAGACGCCCGTGCTGGTGAGATTGGAGGGGACCTGGAGCTATCGAAAGCTGCCCGGGAAGCTCAGCTTAGTACCTGGTTGAGAGCCTCCATCTCCATGGCCTGGCGCGTAGAACTCGTCAAGTACCTTGCGAGTACCGCTGTCCCCCTTCCCATGGAACCCCGCCAGTTGGTGACCCAGGCGCTGGCGATTCTTTAGCGCACAATGCGGGTGTACAACGAGGTACGAGTACAGCAGCTGCTCAGCCCATGACGTCGTGTCATTGGCTACAGCCACCGCCGTACCTCGAGGAACCAGCAGCTTTTCTTCCAATGTTTTTCTTCTCTTCATCACCAACTCCATCCATTTTCAGCCTCATCTCACTCCTCATCCACTATACAAACAATTCACCTTCTCACTCTCTCACTCAATTACTTACATACACATTCAACCACCACCATCCCAAACAATTCAATCAAAACCCATCGGCCCACGGAAATTTTAAAACCCCTCGCACCTCATTCTATTAGCCCCCATCTCACTCAACCCCCCCAACCCCCTACCTCTCTCGTAATCAATCATATCGGCGACATTCATAATCAATCAACCATCACCCGCGCTCCACAGCACCGTCCGTCACAGAACAGAAAACACAAATCGAAAACAATGTCCAGCTCCTCCCAGGCCACCCAGAAAATCCCCCTCCACCACCGCCCAGACGACACCGGCTACCGCCTCATCGAGCTTCCCCCCGAACTGGAAAGCCTTCTCGAATCAGAAAATGCTCCCGTGTCAGTCATCTCATCCCCTTCTTCTACTTCTCTCTCTCTCTCTCTCTCTCTCTCTTCCTCTTTAACCCATGTACATACATACATACTCATCGATATCTCTCTCCATCCAGCCTCACTCTAGAATCCTCCCCAACATCAGCCCTCCTCAAAACCCCCGACAAGACATACTCCCTCCGCCAGAAAAACACCTCAAACTCCGTCATCCTCCTCTCCCCCACGTCAACGTCAACGTCACCTCCAGACCAAGCCATCGCCGCCATCTCCACCATCCGCGAAACCGTCGAGCTGGAACCAGCACCTCAAGCTGCCGCTACCGGCGCTTCTTCTTCAGGTGGCGGCCCGCTCAAGAACACGGGCAGCAGGGGTAAATGGCACGAAATGTTTGGTAAAGGACGATAGGTGAAATGGCTAAATGCAATCAATTTGCCAAAGCATTCTTCTATATTTGAGCCGCATGGCACTTTCGAGGCAAGCTACTCAGTCATCTTCAACTATCAACAAGCATACCCCGAGGTAAAGCATTCTCGCGTTCAGACTTTGTTGTGCCAAGTGTGATCAAAGGAAGCTTCTTATCCTCAACCATCACTACGACTTTTCGCGATGTCTTGCTTATTGCGCATTCCATTGAGTCACTAGCAGCCTTACCTGTTCCGAGATACCCTCATCAGAAGGCCTACAGTATTGCCATCTCATATCAAGCAGAATTCCGTCAAAATGATATTCGACCAGCCCTTTATCAAACCAACGCTCACCACTTTCATTTGACATTCTACGCTATTATCAACATAACATTTATTCCTTAGAATTTCATCATCTGTGGTGCTGACCACGATTCCAACCGCCCTGCCCGGGATCCCGCAGTCCCCAATCGCACCCTTGGAGTTTCTATTGCCCATGGTTATGATGCTGTCCCCAATCGCCCTCCTCGGCAATGGCGGGCGGCATACCGAGCCCATGCTCAGCCGGGCCCTGCTGCTGTGTTTGCAAGTTGGGGAAATGCCCCTGTGCTTGATGCTGCGCAAGTGCGTGCTGCCGTGCATCCAGCTGCGAAAGGTGTCTGAGCGTTTCGTGGTGTGAATTAAGCAACACTTGCTCCAGTGCATCCCACGGCGATGACCGTACCTGCTGCCGGATCGTCTGTCGAAATGCTGCCATCTGTATCTGCTCCAGCGTCTGAGGCTGCTCTTGTGCCCGCCGCTGTTGACGCTGCTGTGCCTCTTGCCGTGCCATCCGCTGTGCCGTTTGCAATGCCCTCTGTTGCTCTTGCTGATGAAACCGAGCCTGAGCCCTCACCAGTAGTTGCAGTTGTTCCTGTCGCCGTGCTTGCATCAAGGTGTGGTGCTGCAGCTGCGCTGTTCCCGCGTACCTCTGCTGTGCCTGCCCTTGTGCTTGCATGAGCTGGAGTTGTTGTGCCTGCAGCTGTGCGTGGTGATGTGCGCGCATCTGCTGGAGATTCGCCTGTTCAATCTGCTCTATCCACTGCCCCGGCATGACTTGCTCTTGCTGCAGGGCCAGCAATTGCTGAGCAGTGGCTTGTTGCTGTTGCTGTTGCTGTTGCTGTTGCTGTTGCTGTTGCTGTTGCTGTTGAGTATTGGCCTGCTGCTGTTGGGCTTGCTGCTGCTGCTGCTGCTGCTGCTGTTGCTGGTATTGAGCGTTGATTTGCTGCTGAGCAATAACCTGTTGCTGTTGCCCCCGGAGCCACGGCGGAATCACAGTCTGATTGTTTGCATCAAAGGAAAAGACGAATTGGGGCCGCTGCTGTGTCAAATCGTTGGCGGGTTGAGCTGGAATCGGGTTCGCGACTCCGTTGGGGAGGGGATTGGGAACGGCGAGATGCGGTCGAGGTGCTCGGGGAATCTCAGGGTTCCTGGCAACCGCATCTTCATTCGCTTCTCTTTTTTGACGCTTGTTGGGATTTTCATCCCCATCATCTGACGATCCATACTCTGAATCGTCTTGCGCTGCTTCTGATGAATCTGCCCCTGAATCATAGTCGTCGCCATCTTGTGATTCTTCTTGGGAGTCTTCTTGGGAGTCTTCTTGGGAGTCTTCTTGAAAGCCATCTTGAGAGCCATCTTGGGATTCATCTTGGGAACCCCCGTCATCATCTTGGGCATCTTCTTGGACACCACCTTGGGCACCAGCTGGCGGTGCGTCCTCTGGTATGTTCTGTAGCCCGTTCGGTGGCAACTGGCGTGGTCTAACTCGCATTGCGTTTTGTTCAAACATTCTCAATATCGGCGCACGGCGCCTCTTATTGGAAGTCGGAGCCGGTGCTGGAGCCGGTGCTCTCCGTATCTGCAGATACTGAGCGTCAACCTCTGGATGTTCGTCCACTAATCGTTGGCGCGTTTCCTTCTCGGCAGTATCAACTTCTCGGGCGTAACGATGCTCGGTATTATCGTACAGGGGGCATCCCTTCGCTTCGACTTGTGTTTTTGGTTGGTTTTCCTTGAAATGGGTATAATCGCAATTCTTGGAGCATACGTCGCATTGAATATTGCCGCAGCGTGTGCAAGACACCTTGTTGCACCCGAGAATCTTGATAAACGGCGTGTTACCTATACAAGTACAAGGTTAGCTATCCAAGGCGGAAAGACGAGTAAAACGCCTTACACTTGTTGCATTTTCGAATCAAGGCCGCAGACATGGCCTCTTCTATCTCATGTCGCACTGAGAAGCCTGTCTTCTCGAGGGCTTCCTCGCACGACAGCGGCACGTGTGATTCGCCTCTGCAAAGTCTACAGCTCACGACCAGGCAATCTGGATTCTGACAAGGGAACTCTCTATTCTCCTTCTCGGAGACACATATTGCAGCGAACGAGCAAAATGGACACTGCACAAGTCCCTCGATGTTTGCGGCTCGTAGCACGGCATCCTGCTCAATACGTTCGAGGGCAGTGACCAGGCCTTTGTCGAGAAATTTTCCACGCTCTGTGAGTGAAAACGGCGCCGAGCAACTTCCTCCCAGAGACAAGCACGTTATCTGGTATCGAGACTGTCCAACCATTTCTTCTGCCTGCTTGCGAGGACATTGTTTACAGAAGAGCTGGAGATGTTAGTTGATTGCGTCTCGGCACTCTGTGTAGGCACTTACATGATGGGGCTCGGCACTGCAGCTGACCATTCGATTCAATGGGAAGTTTGCAAAGCAACATTCGCATTCCCGCAAAAGCCCATGCTCCTTCGCATACTCGAAATTCTTTCTCTCGGCTTCTTTGAATCTTTGGCCCACTTTCAGATATTCCTGAAGAACATAGTAGCGTCGAGACGCATGCAATTCTGCTTGTATTGAATCATCTGCATCATCGGGTATATTGTTGTATGCGGCGTGCGGTGGCATGCCAATTATTTCTCGCACACGATCAATGACCTCCTGTTCTCCAGGTGTTGCCGTGCTCTGGAGGGCTAGATAGGTCAGGAACAAATTGTTTCTGTTCTCTGTCATGGTCTCGGAAATGACGTTGAGCGGATGATGGGGAAATTCTTCTCGTAGCAATTGACACCTAAGGAGCCAGTTAGAAGTCTGCCCGACGGCATGTACAACGTGTCGAGTATAGCTCACATTTTGCTCATGTCCTCTTCTGTTGGTGCTTCCCTCGTGTCGTCGTCATATTTGCGCCTGATGTCCCTCATATCTTGCATCATGTCCCTCGGTTCGCCAGGTTTCCGCTCAACATCTTTCTTTTTCTTTCGTCTTGGGTATTTGATACCCAAGAGCTCTTGCTCAACAATTTCCGCAGCTATGTCATTAGCACAATAATACCATTTTTCTGCCACCTTTTCCAAGTACTCGAGGCAAATGTCTTGGAAAATCGTCATGAGCCTCTGCAGGCAGACATTCTTGGCTTCCCGATCGGGGGGCTTGGAATCCATGCTGCCAGAAGGAAACTCATCCATTGAATTCTAGGCAGCAGCTCGGAGACTGTTATGCTAGAGAAGGGAAGCAGTTTCGTCTATAAGGGCTGTTTGTTAGACACTTTTCCCCATCTCGACAGGCCAGTTGTAGTTAGAGGGCAATGATAATATGGCCAGTGGACACGTTTTGTTTACTTGATATCTCAAAGTGGGAGGAGCACCACACTGTAGGTCCCCATCGGCTATTCGCAAATAGAGCGTAGGGAGGCTGAAAGGAAGTATATGACGGGTTTATTGATGTTTATCAGTGTCATGTGGCCATGTTTCGATGTCCAAGATGTAATATCAAGGAAGTGAATTTGAGTTGATAGGCCGGACACCCCTCGGAAAGATTGGAGGCAGTGTATACATTTCCACAGAAGCGCCAGTCACCAGGAGAGAGAAGAAATAGTAAATAGAATAAGAAAAAGTAGGAGAAGAAGATGATGATGATGATAACTTTCCCATGGGGCCGAGCAGTGAAGAACGATGAAGAGAGGCAACAACTCACCAAGGATTAAAAAGATGTCATTAGAAGCACAAGGTGAAATAGGCCAACCGGTAGAAAGAAGGTGTTGGGCGAGGAACAATAGTCAAGTGCGACGCCCAGAGTATTTGTAGCTTATACAAAGAAATCAAATGTCAAAGAGTGCTGTCAGGACACCAAGCAGGATGTACGTGCTGGGTATGTCTGTTGTGGAGATGAATATGTAGGCTGGCAGCGCTGGTTGAGTAAGACAAAGGCCTTCCTCGTCAGGTGTACAAAGGATGGCTGCCCAACGACAAACGCATCGCTGTACAGTACAATTATATCGATGGCGCCCGCGAGACCAGCGCTCAAGGAATGTGAAGATCAATGCTGGAACCGGAGCTCCCGACGATCATCCACGGAATATAGAATCACTGGCGTCGGTTGCTATTCCGGCTGCTCTCTTCGCACCTACTAAGAAAAGCACAGTAGCACCGGCACTTGGAGTCGCTCCACTCCAATCCTAGCTGTGGCGAGTCCACCAGTGCCGTATCTTGGGCACGAACGTAGAAGAGAATAAGAGGAATAAAAATAATCCAGGCCGTAACGATGGTGGTGGTCGCTCGCCGGGTGTCGATACGGGGGAGGGAAAGGCGAAGCGATCCCGCAGTGACGGCCAAGGGAAAGAGTAAAAAAGAGTGGCAGAGTAAAGAGTCGAGGTTGGGAGCGAGGCACCTGATTCAATTTATGTGTCGGGAGATTGTTCCCTTCGATAGCCCGGCGTTAAAGTCCAAGTGTAACAAATACTCGAGACGGTGGCGTGTTGTAGCCGCGGCTGGGGTAACGAGTACCTTGGCATGCGGCTGCTGGCTACTGCCATCCTACCTCAAGGTAGGTATGCTCAGCTGAGGTTACACCACATTGGAGAGCAATCTGGATGACGTCCAGGGATGTACCGACGCTGCAGCACTCCCTGTCTTGGATCATTTTCAGCTGGCAGGCTCCCTTGTCCGATCAGGTCAGTTCCGTGTACTCGTACACAAGGTACTCCGGATTATAGCTGCTGATCGACCGGCACGACGCAATCGGCAAAATTGCCAGAATCGGGATTTGCTTCATGGCTGCCGGCAAACTCTCAATAACAGCATCAACGTTCGGCCTTCTGCGTATTAGTACCTGTACTCTGTAAGCGTCAGCAGCCAGAGTACCGATAGCTGCAATGCCAAGGTACATGTAAGTGGTACCTGGCGCCATGCAGCACACAAGTAGCCTTGTTTGGACTTCATATAGCGTGGACGGCACCCTACCTGTGCTTGGCGAGAAAAAAGAAATATGCCCCAAACCCCTCAAATAACCTCCATCAGGCGTCCATGTACAATGACAAGCTCTGATACTCTGCCTTTTTCCAGGCCGTAATAGCCTTCTTCCTATCTGGGTAATCTAAGTTTCAGCGTTCAAGGCGTGCCACGCCGCCAATGCATTGTCCGATATAAGCGGAGGATTATCTCCGACAGTAGACCGCCATATTTTCCAGATATTTCCAAATGTGGAAGTACATGGCCAGACAAACACTCAATCATCATCCTCCCATGCAAAAATACCTTATCCATCCTATGCCTCGTTACGCTTTCCCATCCTCCTAGTCACCGTCTTCCTCCTCGTCTTCGCTATCAATGGCTTGCCGCCTTCGGCGTGTTGCCCGTGGCTTGCGGGCTCTTGGTGCCACAGCGTCTGCTTGAGTTTCCGCGTCAGGAGCATCCGCTACCGCCTCGCTCTCATCGCGTCCATCTTCCATAATAAGGTCTCCATTACCGCCCTGATCATCTTCCTCGAGGGCAGGGAAAAAGTTTGATGTCTCATTCGCCCGGTGGTCTTCACCATCTTCTTCGTAACCTTCAGGCAGAAACCCTCCAGCCATTTCTTCATCGTGAACCTTGGGCGCCTCGCTGGCCCGAACCTCTCCACGGGAGTGACCAAAGACTGAGACACTCTCGTCGATCTCGCCGTATTCTTGCCGGATCCTCTCCACGATGCGCATGCCCATGAGAAACTTGCGCCACATACCTAGCGCTGCCTTGCGCCGCTTCTCATCTTCTTTTCTCACACGCTCCGTTTCGTCTTTCTCTAGCTCTACCATCACTCTATCGTGATGCTCTTTAGCGATAACGACGCCCTGAATAACGGGGACGGCCATCCGGTGGCCGAACTCAAAATCCACCACGGCCTCTGCATAGTCGATTCCTAGTCTCTTGCAGACTTTAACGACGCCTCTAAAGGGTACGTGTACTGCGCCTTTCGGGCACATGTGTTGCGCAAATAGATCAATGTTCCTATACCAACGTGTTAGTCCTCGCTGCGTGATTCTACACATGACTTGACGTACCCGTATTCGTTCTTTGGAATGATGCCGTCCTTGATGGGCGGCGGTATGATCCAATCAGTCTGGTCAAAGCTAAATAATCCTTGAAGCACCTTTTGTCCGGTCATGGCCTCTGCTTCCAGAATCTCCCTCTTCCGGTTGAGAGTGGCCGCCCGGTATGGAACTCTCTTCAGGGGCTCTTCGCCAGCGATTGGAGCTCGTCCTTGCTTGTGCCAGGTTTCCGCGCTTTTGACGAGGACGACATCGGATCGGAGGTATACGTCCTCTTCGTCTGCTTTGCCACCCTTTGCTTTGTTCTTGAAAATCTTGACTGGTTCGGCGCCAGGCCTCAGCGCTTCCTCGCGTTTTAGGTGCCTCTCCAAGGCAAATTCCTTGGATTGCTTGTAGTATTGCAGTGTCTCCTCGCCTTCTTTGACCTCTTTCTTCTCAGCCTTTGCTGGCTTGAGGTCCGTGACGTCTTCTTGTTGGTCAACTTCTGTCAAAGGATGGTTCTTGCCTCCTCGCCTGTAGCCAGACATGGCGGACTTGAACCAATCAAGCATTTCGTAGCGCTTAACCTTGCCATGACGGTCGTAGACCGGGATCTTCACAAGCGGCATTCTCGAGCCCTTGGTTCGCCCTGGAAGAACTTGTCGCTTCAGGTATCTCACCGTGACATCTTTGGCGGTTCCGTCTCTACAATAGCCTACAACATAGGCTATGACTTGTCTGGCTCTGTCGGCTTTGGCACCGCGAGGCTCGAATGTTTCGACGAGATCCCGATTGACGGCGATTGTCCCCTTCACAATGGGGTCGACTGAAAGATATTTTTTGGTGGCTGGTGACAGAATCTCGGTCCAATAATGTGGAAACTCCAAGTCCTTATCGAATTTTTTATCCAGTGGCTTGATTGCGGTGGCAAGATTCATGTCGATGGATTCGTCATCTGTATCCTTATATTCGAGTTCCAAATCGTCTTCAGAATCTTCAGTGGTGTGAGCAGCCGATTGTGTAGTAGATCGAGAAGAACGTGACCGAGCAGGAGTATTGTTGACTCTTGCCTTCTCTTTCCCTTTCTTTTTGGCTGTCTTTTTCTCTAACTTCTTCCCAGTGGTATTCTTCTTATTAGTGGCCTTCGATGGCGTCCCTTGTTTATCTTCTTCATCTTCAGCATCTGCGTCCTCCAGTTTGTTCCATCCAAATCCCAGTGGTTGCAAGCTAGCGACCATCCGAGCATCGATGCCCAAGCCTCGAAGGAGCGCAGTAAACAGCTGAGCTCCAACATCTCTACTCCCTCTGCAGTCGGTGGCGCACTGCCGGAAATCCTCTATACCTTCTAAACGCTCGCCAAATGCTGCGTAATCTGATTCATTGCCCTTGTACGCTTTTGTGAGTCTATCCAGGCGCTCCAACGACATGTAGCCCCATTTCCGGAGACCAGGAGCCGAGACCCGAAATCGTTGTTTCCACCAGGCGACTAGTGATTTCATAAATCGAAACAGAGGATCGCCATGGCTCATATCAATGGCTCCCTCTTCCAGCCGCTTGGCCGTTCCACCCCAATCCCGAGACTCTTGCTTCGCGCCTCTCTTTTTTGTCGCTGTCGCTTTGGGTTGCGGTTGGCGGTCTACCAGACCACTGTTTCGTCTCCAGCGATCTACCTCATCCCAGAGCCTGGGGGGGATGTGAGAAACCATGATTGCCTGAACTTCAGCATCACATATCCACGAATTCCGAACGGCATTGTGCCACAGAAGGCACATGATGTGAACACAGTGCGTCGCATTCCGGACTATCCGCTCTCGCTTTGAGGGGCCCTTTTTGTCGCCAAACTGATTCGTCAGAGATATTCGAGTGTCCCGATTCAGCGTCAGCTCAAGATCGCCGGACGGTGCTGGAGCATCCGGTTCAAATGTGAACTGCGGGGGGGCTTCCACATCCTCAAACTCGATATCGTCGTCATCGTCGTCATCCTCACCAACATCCTCCGTTTTCTGCCGCTTGGCGAGAGGAACATCTTCAAAATCGCTGTCAGACAACGAAGAGAGCGGACTATCGCTATCACTGGCTCCGTCAAGACCTTGCAGGAGTGAATCTGAGCCTCCAGGCGTGTGTGATGAGTCGAGATCGTCGTACAGCGTTCTCTTTCGAGCACCTGCTCTGGGACTTGCCTCACCGGCGCCCTTACCAGCCGAGCCCGTATCTTCAGGCCCAGAGGCTCTCAATCTTTTGCGTGGCACATATGGAGGCATCTCTTCCCACACGCGAATCGACGATGCGAAGTCGAGTTTTGGTGAGAAGTGACATGTCGTCATTGACGCGAAAATGTACGCGGGATCACGTGCACTGCTTAAGCTATTCTCATGAGCGTTTGCAGCCACCCTAGAGCTCGGCATTGATTTGTAACGGCAACTATTTATCAAGAACCAGGTCCCTCTAATGATATTTCACTATAAAATGGTACATGGAATGAATTGGCCTTGATGAGATTGTCTTGAGTAAAATTCTGTAATTGCTCAGAAATGATATTAATTTACAATGCAATATGATGCCAAAATCAACAATGCAAGATACTCTATGATATGCCGCTAAGCTCGCCGACTTCTTATATCCCCAATGCCTCGACCAGCTCGAGGCAAAATCCTACTCAAAACGCCCGTATTACCTCTTGTGTATGTCTTCTCAATCCAGTGTCTTTCATTATACCTCAATCAAGTCCGCAGGCGCACCAACGCCCCTCAGCAACACCAAAGTATTCCCGCTCTGTATCGACGCCCCAACCTTCTCGCCGTAATCAAGAACCCTGCCTCCTTCGACATGGAACACTCGCAGCTTGTCTCTCTCATCTGAGCTCTGGTTGTTGACGTTTTGCACCTGTAGGCTCTTCGCCGCCGCGTCCAGCACACGACCGACTACCCAGTCCTTGGAATAATAAAACTCTCCCTTGGGGAACTTGGCCTTTGCCGTCTCGGCCTCGGCCTCAACGTACACGTAGATGCGCTTCTCCGGAGCCAAC
This sequence comes from Trichoderma aggressivum f. europaeum, assembly GCF_033847375.1. Classification (NCBI taxonomy): domain Eukaryota; kingdom Fungi; phylum Ascomycota; class Sordariomycetes; order Hypocreales; family Hypocreaceae; genus Trichoderma; species Trichoderma aggressivum. The sequence goes on from NW_026946367.1 coordinate 133,330, forward strand.
TTGTCGTCGCCCTTTGCGGTTTTCTTCAGGCTGTTGACGGCCACCATCCGCGCTGCAGCCGAGCTGGGCTTGGGCTTTGGCAGCGCTCTGCCAGCTTGCTCCTTCTTGGCCGTTCCCCATGCTCGAAGCCGGTCCAGCGCGGATTTCGTCCTTTGGGCAACGTCAATCTGGAGAGGCCGCGCCCCGATTGGCGTCAAGTTCTTGCAGTTGTGGTCATCCTTGAAGCGGTGCTTTAGACAGTAATCCCGATTACATGTTTCGCAGTGAACTCCCGGCGTGAGCGAAGTGCCGATGGTTGTCTCGCAAGTTGGCGACGCGCAAGGCTTCTCTGAGATCTTATCCCGCAGCGTCCTCCCTTGGCCGATGGAGGGCTTTGCCAGCTGGGCCTGTCGTTTGCGTTCCGCCCAGGCTCCCGGGTTTGTGCACTTGTGAGCGGACTCTGAGCGGTGATCCAGGCAAAAGGTCTTGGTGCAGGACTGGCAGAAAAAGGGGAGGAAATCAAGCTGATTGCAGTATTCGTACTGGCAGTGTTTGCCGACCAGGCTGGCGTCTTCCTTGTCCTTCATGATGTAGCTCGTCTCTGGAGCGTCGGAATCCGAACCCGACGCCATCTCGGAGGACGTGAATGATATAAACAAAATAAATATGTCGCCGCGGTCTTGCTAATCCAGCTCATGTGCTGTCAGGCAGAGCAAATTGTCGTCACCTTGCGAGGCGAGCAGTCCGGCGCGGCTGACGGCGTCTCCAGTCGGCTGACCAAACGTGGCAAGGAAGCGTCTGGAAGCCCCTATAACCGTCTGCTAAATTAGCTGCCGCGTGCTGAAGCCCGTGCACTGTGCTCGCTGTGCTCCGGGATTAGCGACGCTGTTTGTACTGTAAGTCTGATGATGAGCCCGGATATGCAATACGGAAGGGAATTTGACAATTGAAATGATTCGCCAAGCGACAGGGGACAAGAGGAGCACGAGATGAGGTGAGATGAGATGAAGCGCAAATAAGGCTGCTGCAGGGTCGAGTTCGCATCGCGGGGTCTTATCCGAGGCCCCACCAATGTGTGCCATGACTTGAGCTTGAGCTTACATGTATGTGTAAGATGGTCACTGAATAAAGTCAACAAGGAGATGGACCTTGATTTACCAACGAGGAAATTAGTCAGTAAATATATAAGAGAGAGAGAAGAAAAGCCATGGTGAATTGTACTGTATTGTAGTATTGTAATTTACAAAAAATCATCTAACGTGCTCCAAAGATCCATGAGTGGAGAGCACCTTGATACGCCGCAAACGCCTTATCCCGTCCATATTCACAGCCAGCACATCCCGGCTATTCCTCCTTAATCTTGGGGTCCTTGTTGATGAGCTTCTCTCGGCCGGTAGCCGGTAAATCCCCAACATACGCCTTGCCTCCAAACTGCTCAAAGCCCTTGTGGAACGCCCACTCCACGGCGTCCTCGACCGGCTTGTCAAAGAGGCTTGGCAGGAATGGAACCACGGACAGTCCCAGTCCAATGGGGCCCCATGTTCTCAACGTGACGTTTTTGACATTCTTCATTGCCTTTCCAGAATACTTGACCATGCTGTGAATGGTAAATGCAGGCAACCCCATACTGGCGAGGCTCTGGAAGATGGCTCTCTGCACCATGACGGTTCGGTAGTCCTCCAATGGAGGGACCACGCCTGCCGTAATGGTGGCCGTCCCCTTCTCAGGAAGACCGGAGAGCCTTTGTTGGTGAGAGTTGAGCAGAAGCTGGGGGTTGAGGATCCGCTGGTTCTGCCAGTAGGCGCGGTATCCCTCATGCGAGACATCGCCAAGAATGTAGAGCCACGAGATTCCGTAGGCAGTGCGAACGAGGTTTGGGTGCGCAACGGGGCGGAACGATTCGCCGATATCTGAAGTATAGGCGACGTAGCGATGGGCGGACAAGAGAATGGTTCGAAGTCGGGTCGCATACGCAGCATATCGCAAGTTGCTCTCTGTGGTGTCCGGAGCCCTGAGATGATTGATATTAGCCTCTTCTCGCCTATAACCGGGCGTAGGTAGCAATTACCGTCCCTCCTTTACGCTGTCAAAGAAACTCTCATCCTTGTCGGCCTTGTCTAGAATCTTCTGCAGCCCTCTGGGCAACTTCTCAGCCTTGGGAAGCTTGGGATCGAAGACATGTTCCTTCGGCGCCTCTTGCTGCTGCTGTTGTTCAGGCTTTGAATCGGATGATTTCCCCCACCAACCCATGATGGCGCTCTAGTGAGTGAAGAGATGCAAGAATGAGAAAGGCGAAAGAATGTCTAGGGAAACCGAATGCCCGCGTTGGTTGATACCTTATGAATTGAATGAAGGATGGAGAAATGCCAACGACAGTACCAAATCTAGCAGCAGTGAGATCCGTAGCTCACGGCTACCAGGAACTCCCGCAAAGCTAACATGGCTAAGCCGGTACAGTGACGTCGACGAGCGAAAGCGGTACTTGTGGGTTGGGCATCCACTGCGCAACAAGCTCGGCCGGGGAATAGCCGGATGGCCGGGGCCTTCAATTCCAGGCACAATTGCAAGTCTCCGTTTTTGCGGCAAAGTCGTTTCAACGATCCTCAACTCTTCAGCAATCCATTGATTCCCGCCCGTTCCTCCCGCCCACCCCTTCGACGCATATCCCGAGGTCAAAATGGCTGGTGTCGCTACCTACACTATTGCTGGTCGACAGATCGGCGGCCACTACGTATGTCTTGCCGGCGAAGGAAAAAGTCGCACTTCTCTAGCTCTGGGTCCAGCTCTCTGACTTGAAGATGAATCTCACAGCTTGCCATGGGCTGGTTGGCTACCCTCTTCGGCGGTGCCTACTATGCTGCTTCCGGCCCCAAGAAGCCTGCGTCTGCTGTCGCCACTCCCCCGATCAACGCTTCCAGCTCTGACGAGGCCGACTTCATCAAGTGCGTTATATATCCGCTGCGGCTTGGAGGCGCAATCGGCTAACGGGATGACAGGAAATTCCTCGAGGAGCAGGACAAGAAGCACTAAATGGCGAAACTCGAAAACGACCGGCATGGAAGGGGATGGTGTATTGTTGTCTTGTACATAATAGATGCCCAGAGAGCGAATGTGTCTCGAGATAGAAAAACGATGCGATTTACTCTCCCCGACATGGCTAGTGCACTTGTTTGATCGCGTCTACGTTGGATGGTTTGAAGATGGATCCTTTGTACAGTCCATGTTGAGCTACAGTGCATCACGTTGAAGGGTGACGCGATACTACGACTGCTAAGCCGGCGGAAACGGGTGCAATCATTTCCTTTGCCATGTCCATTGTCTTGCCTTTCAATGTCTTTGAGGTGAAATTTGCGTATGTGTCTCTTAAATTGAGTATATTGAGTGCCTGGCGGGTGTACGAGGACTGGATATGCCATTAGGGAAATGCGTTTGCAGTTTGGTGCTTTGGCTCTCCATGGTGCTATCGAGTGCGAAGACGATGCAACAATGGTATGCAATTTGCGAGACGATAATTACAATGGATTAGCAAGACCCTCTTTTGGAATTATTATACTACCTCTTTCATGTATGCCATCGACATCGTAATGAGCTTTATTATGCATGGTAGTTTCACTAAGCCGTACATGCGAGAGCAAGAACATCAATCAGGCTGCGCATGCACAAGCAGCAAATAACACTCCCAAGATGAAGCAGTGGTGAATTCGGTAGCCCAGTGAAAAGGTGTACTTCCCTGTATCACGTACAGGCTATTTAAACGTTGAGCATCAACCTAAAATTCCGGATATAAAGTCAATACGATGGGCCCATTGTCAAACATGCAAATAGACAGACACTCGAGATTGATTGCATCAAAGCTTCGTTAGATGCGTCACGGCAATAAGCTCGAAATGTCCTGATGCAAACTATCCATCATAAGATGATAAAGAGAAATTCAATAACCGACTCCAGGAACGGGCCCTTCTAATCTACATCCTAGCGTCCGGACCGGCCTCATGCTAGGAGCCTTGCTTGGATCGACGGGCAGCCGGATATAAGCATAGGTACCAGCACCTCGACTCACATATACAGCGTCCAAGCACCGTTACTTGCAATGCAAATGGAAGACGCGCAAATCGCATAACTCCGTCAACGGGCCCTGCAGCCACTCGCCATGACCAGATGCAGGGCGGCAGCAAAAGACAGCAAGGCAGCCTATCACGCATTTCGCATTCCAGCCGCCCTGCAGGCATCGTGTACATGTATAGCCAATGTGCAGTCCAAGGAGTCACGTGAGCGGCATCTGGGCGGCAGAAAAGCCCTGAAGCTGCGCGCCCCGCCCTTGCTTTTATGGCGCATGCACCATCTCCTAAACCGAAAAGAATCCTGCATCCATCGGATACAACGATTGCAATTTGGACGAACAATGGCCGCGACAGACTCGCTGGTGGACGGCAGCGACATCTCGCCGTCCGTCTCGGCGCCCAAGGAGCGGCACTCGCTGACGCTGGACCAGCGCCGCGCCCTCCGCCGCTGGGCCAACACGCAGACGATCCGCCCGTCGCACAAGGCCTGCATCGAGTGGTTCTTCAGCCAGTACGGCCAGCAGATCAGCCAGTCCACCGTCTCGCACTCGCTGTCGCCCAAGTACTCGCGCCTCGACGGCGACAACCCGCAGCTGTCGGGCTCGCGCCTGCGCTTTGGCAACTGGCCCGACGTCGAGAAGCTGGTGCTGCTGTGGTACCAGCAGGTCCAGGCCGCCGGCCGCCAGCCCACCAACGAGGAGCTGGGCGAGAAGGCCAAGAGCATCTTCAGCCAGCTGCCGCGCTACAAGGAGGAGAGCCCGCCCGAGTTCTCGCCGGGATGGATTCACCGCTTCAAGAAGCGCTACGGCCTGCTGATCCGTCGCCAGCGGCGCCACGGCGACGGCGGCATCAACCCGGCCGACGACATTGACTACCTGGCCGACTGCGTGCCGCGCTTCATGGCCATTGCCAGCGACACGAGCCCCGCCGCCATCCGTGAGCAGGTATTGCGCGTGGTGGGCGTCGAGTCCAGCCTCAACACCTGCGCCCTGGTCCGCGACGAGATCATCCGCCGCCTGGCCAATGCGCACGCCGCTCCGCTCCCGTCTCTGACCCCCGTCGAGCCCACCCTCGCCCAGCCTCAGCCCGACCAGCAGCCGCTCTATGGCGAGGACGACCCCGAGGTGGTGCTGCAGAACGCCCTCCGACAGCTTCAGCAGGAAGAGCAAGCTGCCGAGGAGCAGGCCGCTGCTGTGCGGGAAGAGCGTGAGCGTGCTGAGAGAGCCGCTGGGCTTCAGCAGCAGCAGGCCATGGTCTCGACGCCGAATGCTCGCGCCCCGTCAGACACTCGCTACACCACGCCGGGTCAAGACATGGCTCCTGATCTAACTCTAACGCCAATTCACTCTGAAGTGCCCATTGCTACCCATGATAGACCGCTGCGATGTCCATTCTGCGTCAACCAGCGAATGCTGCGCTCGATCAAGGAGGCGGTGGAGCACATGTCGACGCATGTCGTGGTATAAACTCCATCACCTTTACCAAGACTCATCTCTCTCTCTTCCCTTTTTCTCTTCCTTCATCAATCGGCGTTGCATCTCATCAGCCATCAAAAACTTTGCTTCGCCTCATCTTTTCATGCGCTTTGTTTTTATCACAATCTGGGAGTACGAGGACGGGGGTAAATTTCCGTCGCTTTTCTGGGATGAGGGGGTCCCCTTTACGCGCTCACGGAGTTTGATAAAAAAAGACAAGGGGCCTTTTGGGGAGTTTCGGTGTCTCTTTTTCATCATCATCTCTATTTTCGTTGATATCCATATGGCATATGAGGCGGTAACATGCCGTCAGTAGGCTGCTGATGTACACTATTCTTGTCTGAGAATCGAGACACTCGGGTATCTATGCCGCTTGTGCATGATTCACAAACAATCCCAACTCTGAGAATGTAAAAGTAAAAAAAACAAGAGGCTGTATCCATGTAACCTATTATTCTCAAATCGTAGACCTCATTTATAACTCGTTTTCCTCTAGCAATCCAAGCCCGCCCCAGCTGCCTATATAAACCCAGTCTCCTTCAAACGCTGTATCAGTGCGTCGGCCTGTTCCTGCGCCTCCCGCTTCTGCAACAATGCCGGATCAGTATTGCCAATGTAATTCTTCCAAAACTTGAGTCCCTCGAGCCCCTCCTCGCGACACAGGGCCCCGTGCTCCTCGGCCATGAGCAGCTCCTCCTCCGCCACGCCGAGACTCCATCCGAACCTCTCCGCGGCCTCCTGCGCCGTGACACCGCGCCCAAACTCTCGCCAATCCCATGCAACGTCCCGGTCGGGCGGGAACTCGTGCAGGTCCTGCAGCCAGGCCAGGATCGACTTGATGGTGGCGTCGTCGGTGCGGTCCCGGGCCTGCACCACCATGACGCCGCTCCGGAACTTGCGCAGCCTCACGGGCAGCTTGAGGCCTTCCCACATCTGCGCCGCCTTCTCAAAGTCCATCGGGCTGACGAGTTCGACGCCGCCGCGCGCTCGGTTGAACATTGCCCACAGCTCGACTAGCGTGAGGATGCCGCCAGCCCGTTTGAGAACGCCTCTTGAGTCGTCGGTTAGGAACTCTGCCAAGTTGCGGGCCAGCTCGGAGAAGTAGAGTGACTCGGAGCCTCCGCCGCCGACAATGTCCTTGGTCGTGATCAATCCCAGCTGATGGGCGGATTCGGCCAGTATGCTATTGTCCTTGGGTGTAACATCGCCACTAGCCCCGTTGACCTGCTGTGCAAATCTCTCTGCCAGGGCCACTACCTCCTTTGCGGAAGCCATCAGTGCCTCGAGGTCTTCAAATGCACTACCAATCAGAATTTCGTTATTCTTGCGCATGTTCAAGCCCAGTTGCTCGAGCCCGGCAATGCCCGCAGTCTTGGCCTTCTGAACAGGGGTGCTTGGTGAACCGCTGGCGGAGCTGTCATCCATCGCGCGGTTGCTCTTTGGAGCGGGAGGTGCATCCTGTAGTAGCCATTTCCGCTGCGTCATGGCACTCTTTAGTCGTTCGTAAAAGATCTTCTCCCCGCCACCTCGGAATGATATCTTGACACTCTCCGCAAAGTCTCCGCCACTCTGGCTCGTTTTGCTGTTGCTATCCTTGACCGGACCCGGGGATTGTGTCCTAATATACTCGGAGCTGGAGATGGTAGAAGGTATGTTTTGCGATAGTAACGGAGCTCCGCACATCTCGCAAGATAGAAGCGAGGGGTGATTTGAGAAAGTGCATCGTGGACAATGGAATGACACACTAGTGTCGGGCTTTCCTTGACCACTGCCAGTACGAGTATCAAAAGTCAAAAGATCGCTTGATTGCGGGGTGACTGTTGATGAAGACTCCTGGCTCGAGATTCCACTCTGACTGGCGCTTGGAGTAGCTGCTGGACGGTTGCTGGCAGTAGCAATAGCCGCCTTCAGCACCTGAGATAGCGTTGGTTTGATCCCGCATGCCAAGCATGGGGGAAGAGGAGTGTGGGCATTTGCTGTCACCGGATCAAAGTTGGAAGGGACCGGGTTTGAGAAGCTGCAAATAGTGCAGACCCAAGTTGCGGCCGTGATTGACGGAGGCCCACACGGAGGAGTGTAAGCGTTGTCCGACGATGCGGGAGATGGCGTGCTCCCTCTTGAATTGACTCCTGTGTTGGAAACCACGCGGTTATGGAGCGTTGATCGCTTCAAGGGCTTGGGAACAATGGTGATCTTGGCCGATGACTTGAGGAACCCGGCATAGAACTCATACCGATCCACCTCCTTCAGGTTTAACGCGGCCGAGTACTTCCTTGGTTCATCCTTGTCAACGTAGCAGATGCGATGAGATGTCAGATACACCTGGCCATTTTGCTGGTTCGGGAGCTTAAACTTCCTATGCCGTCTCATCAACATCCAGCCCTCAAACAGCCCCGCTTCCAGACCCAAGAGACTCACCCTTCGTACAAGCCGACATTGTCCTGGACAAAGAGCAGTACTTCATCCGGAAGATACGAAGGCCGTAGTGCAGTAGTCAGATCAAGATGCTTCAGGAACATTCGTCATACGGCAGTGGCAAAGAGCCAGCCTTCGATAGATTGATTCGGCCTGAGATCTGGGATGCGTTGAATAGCACGTGCCGAAGGAAGCGCAATGAACCAAGACTGGATGACGAAGTGAAATGTGTTGTTGCAGGAGATTCAGATGATCGATAACAAACGGCCTGAATCTTGACGTCTACCGAATATGAATAGAGGACAACTTCTGGTTATTGATGAGTCTATAGCGAGGATAATGATGAAGCAAGATTGTGCTACCATTGGTAGGAGATGGAAGATGAGGCATGCGACTTGGTCGAGGTACGTACCTCCTGTGCAGCTCCAGGCAGCCCCACTATTGGCCGGAAGCATCCTCCGCTTCTTGCCAACCCATATTCCGCTAGAATAGCCGGCATTTAACCGTGTTTGCCTGGTCACGTGACTTTCTCTGACGCACATTTTCCTTGTTCCAGCCCAACCTCGCCCGTTGCCTCCTGATCTCGCCCAAGCATCGCGATCAAGACCCATCAACCCGCTGCACAAACTACTGCCGCGCTCTCTATTTGCTCTTGATTTGTCGGCACACCTCGTAAAACTAACTCCAGTTCAGCACCCTCAGTCGCCTTCACCATGTCAGGCTGGCCGACCACTCAGCATCCGCCAGGCGTTGTTTCTCAGCACGCTCCGCCGCCTTCATACGCCTATCCGCCAAGTAAGTCGTTCTTTCATCCCGCAGCGGCTTCTGGAACCTCTAGATGTCTAACATCTTGTGCAGACCCTGCCTTTATTCCAGTCCAGGTGCGACAGGGCTTCAGTCCGTATGCTGCACCGCCACCGCCATACAACCCGTACGCATCAAGTCCAGCTCAGAGCCAGGCCACTACTCCCTCAACCACGACAAATGCATCTCCATCAGCACCTGTAGAACAACCCAAGGGAGCCAAGACCGAGTGGCCGGAATCAGTCCGACGATATGTCCAGCGGTCTTTTCATCCTGAAAACGACGACGCCTCCGTCTCTCGCGCGGAGCTCGAGGCTAAGCTGAAAGACACAATCGGCAGTGCCAAAGAGAACAACTCGCTCTACACTATTGATTGGGATAACATGCCTCTGCCCCAAGCCTTGGTGAGAGCTGACCGTGAAGCACTGCTTAAGCTTCGCCATACCTCGTTGACCACGCCGATATATGCCGACGACTCTTTCAATCCCAGAAAGCGCAAGTCGAATGATTTTCCCAACAATGATGCATCCGTGCCGCCTTGGCACTCTACTAACTCAGGCCGATCCCTCGAGGATCGCATTTCGTATTCCCCCGACAAACGGGTAACCCTCGATGACAGTAAGTTCCAGAAAGAAGCCAACAAGCGAAAGCGCCGTTTCGAAAACGAATACAAGGCGGCCAACGTAGCGTCGCCCAGCCCAACTCCGCCATCCTCCGGTCCCATTGTCGGCACCTCTGAAACCCTTGAAAAGAAGTATCTTCGCCTCACTGCCCCCCCTATTCCGTCCAATGTGCGACCCGAGAGAGTTCTCCGTCAAACGTTAGATTTGTTGAAGAAGAAGTGGAGAAAGGAGAGCAACTATTCGTACATCTGCGACCAGTTTAAATCTATGCGTCAAGATCTTACCGTGCAGCGCATCAAGAACGAGTTTACTGTTTCCGTCTATGAAATTCATGCCCGGATTGCCTTGGAGAAGGGGGACATCGGTGAGTATAATCAGTGCCAGACCCAGTTGCGATCGTTGTATGCAATGGGCCTGAAGGGAAACCCCATTGAGTTCAAGGCGTATCGTATTCTCTATTTCATTCACACGGCCAACCGCACCGGCCTGAACGATACCCTGGCAGATCTAACAGCAGCGGAGAAGGAAGAGAAGCCCATCAAGCACGCGCTCGACGTGCGGTCGGCGCTGGCACTGGGCAACTACCACAAGTTTTTCCAGCTATACCTTGACACACCTAACATGGGTGCATATCTCATGGATATGTTTGTCGCCAGGGAGCGCCTTGCAGCTCTGTGCAATATCTGTAAAGGGTGAGCCGTGATCAACACTTGCATCCCCCTCGTCCGGTTTCACCGCTAACTTTTGCCACTAGATACAAGCCTGACATCAAGCTGCGCTTCATCACTGAGGAACTCGGGTTCGAATCAGATGCTGATGCTGCTCAGTTCATTATTGATTACCAGGGGCAACATCTTCTTGAAGACCGCACAGAGTACATTGCGTTCCTGACTGGTAAAGCCAATAACCTCTTTGAGAACTCTAGAGCGTCGGCTTTCCGGAAAGTGGACATCAAGGGGCAGATTTAACTTTGTGTTGTTGCTCCCTGTTACGTTGCTCAGGCGCCTCTTCCTCTCTGTACCTGTTTTTTTCTGCATGTGGCTCGCATTCGCCAGCGTTTTTTGTTGCATTTCTTCCTCTCTACCTCTCTCAAGACTGCAACATACCCCTGATACCTAACGATAGCATCTTGCCGATTGTGGCAAGGATTCGAAAAGTCTTTTCTTTGGATCTGTTCTTTGGACTGCGTCTGTTGAGAAGCCGATTTCGCATGACGAGTCGTTTCATTCTCCTCCACACGGTTCAGTACTGAGCGACCGATACTCTGTTCCCGCTCGGGGAACGGGGCAGGCTTTTGCCAGTCACTTGATCACGGCGATGCCCTCTTCAAACGATTTTGTCTTCTAACTTGACACGTCAGATCTCTGCTTCCGCTATAAGCAGAACATCACTCGATCCATAATAGCAACCCCAACTAGTTGGATGTTGAAAGGAATTTGGACGGCATGTGACGATATGTTTGCGCCAAACTGCTCCCTTGGCGAGAGCGGATATGGCGTTTTGGCTTCATCATCATCACGGCCGGACTAGAGCCTTGGGAAGTTTAAGATGGTGTTTGGGCGTTGGTAGTATTTTCTTATTTTTGCAAAGCCGTTTGGGCCATGATATTTGCAGAGGCAATTCCGGCTTTAGTTGTACATATATTACATAGTCGGAGCAGCAATCAATTTATCAAGCTTGAATTTTCTCATGACCTTATGTCACCATGTTACGCGGGGATATTGTCCATCTGAGAAGACAAATGGGAATGACATGATGAGCAGCGTCAACTTACTCTACTCCGTATTGTCCTACGACTTGAAGAGACGAGAGAATAGAGTTGAAACAAGCACGGAGAAATGAAGGCTCTGGCGCAATCGATAAGTTGCCGGAGCGGTTTGCGTAGCGCAACTCCTTGTTCAATGGCCTGGAAGACTCTTTGTGTTTCACCATCGGGAGGCCTGTGATGGGTGGCGCTGAATAGAAGCATGCAGACAGGGGTGGTGGAGGAGCTGATGGCCGCTAGGGATTTCGGAAGCAGCTGAGTTGATGTTGAGGACATTAGGTATCAAATGATTAAAGAAGCATTCTATCTTTGTGAAAATTGCAATTCTACCATGGGCTTATCTTTCCGTTGCTCTCCAAGGGCAAATAAATATAGCATAGAGTCGGATGGTACAAGTACATCAGGCCTTGGGGTCTATCTCTCTGTCTGTCTGTGGTGGCATGAGATGTGCACTAACACAAGAACTCGAGTCAATATCTGCTAAAACGGGACCATCTAGTCATGTCCGGAGTAAAGGGGGGAGCCAGTTTTCTCTCTCTTCTACTGCATGCACGGTACGTAAAACTGTATCAGGAAAGCAGAAAGGTGTGAGGCAAGGGAAAGGAAATGAAGTGATGTGAAATAAGAGTCCAGGAAATGGGTGCCCAACAGAGGTAACAGTAACACTGGTGCCGTGTGATTTCAGCCTCGCCGGCGCAGGCTGGCGCTGAGCACACTTGGGCCCCCAGGCACAACACAAGGATCAATTTGACGCTGGATTTGGAGATGTGATGATCGTGTCGTATGTACTGCCTGGTATATGAACTGTGCTTCTGTAAATAGGGTCCACGGGTCCCAGTATTAAATGTCATTCAAGATTGTCTTATTGTGCCCAATACATGTAGATTCCAATCTTCGGTACCTCCCAGTAGGTACTTGTACATGCAGTGCTGTGGGTACAAGCACTTGTAAGGTGCATGTACCTTATTATACTGTTACCAGCCGCTCGGGAACAAGGCCGTGAAGACTGCAACTCGACCAGACGTCATGCCGATGAGTGAATACGCAGCCGAGAAAAAAAAAGAAAAAGAGATGCAACGCAATGGTTGGATCCAAGCTTTCGTGGAAAAGGCGGCATGGAACCCTTGCTGCCCCCTCCCTTGGCCGTTGCGCAGCGCCCCATTGGCAGCTCTGGGCGCTCTGCTCCAGGGCTCGCGGGCCTATGGATAGCGCTTGGACGCTGGCCGCCCCCACTGTAGCCCTCGGCGGCCCCCTGTAGCCCACCTGGAGCCCCGGTTGCTCAGGCTCTCTCTCACGTTGCGACAGGCCACTGGACAGGTTTGCTTGCTCCCAGGCTTACTGCAGACGAACAAGTACATACGATACGAGCGTAATGGCCCGTGGCGGCGGCTCCCTGTTTCTGTCCATAATTTTCTTCTTTCTGCCCGGGCTGTCTCACCACGCCGCTGTTGGGTACCTGCTTGGGGGTCGTACAAGGCACCTGGGAGTGAAGCGAGGGTCGCCCATTGGTACTGTCGGGTGGTACATGGGCGTGCGTGTACCTGCGTGTACCTTGCTCGTGCAACCAGACGTCCACGAGTGTACAGTACATGCATGCATGGGATTGGTCCCTTCTTGTTTTCTCTCCCTCCCACCCACAACTTGCATTGGTAAAAGGCGTCCAGTTTTGTCCAGTAAAGGAATCGATTCTTTCCCACCCATCCGCATCCTGCTCCAGCCGCTTCACCCGGCGCCATCCAACCATTTTTTGCCGTCCGCTTGATATCATTGAAATCCTTTCTTAATAATTTTTTTTTTGCTTTGCTTTGAGCGCCTGTAGATTCCAATCCATTGCGCCGCTACCATAGGCTAAGTGACTGACTTGAACTTGACTTGGATTGCCTCTCTCGCCGTCTCATCGCCTTTGCATCGCATTGCACTGGGTTTCGACTAGATTGCGACTTGGACAAGCAACACGACCCGCGGCTGCACGTTTCCTCGACGGCCGCCTGCATCGCCCAAATCTCAACAGAAAAACGTGAGTTGTTGCGAGGCTCGACTTTCTAGAAGCACGAGGCGCAGCCGACACTACACAAACAGGCTAGGCGTGGACTGCAAGACTAGTATTAATATTGCCTGCTAGCACGCGCAACCAACTTCGTGTGCGACGGACCTGAGCTGCCCTCTGCATCGAGCCGGCCTTCTGCTCAACTTCCTTTTCCCTCTTGCGCTGCCTGTATCGTATTCGATCGAAACCTCGTCATTGGCAACCGGACCCCCCCCCTCCCTGCGTCGCTCGCAGCTTTTTGCGCTCTGTCGAACTCGAACATCGCGACCTCGTACGAAAAACTACGCCCGAACCCTCCCCCCCCCCCCCCCCTCGTCGATTATTCTACACCAACACCCTCATCCTCTCGTCAACATCGCCATACCGCCCATATCCCCGTCCGCCCCGTCCAGATTCCGTTACACAAAGATGAAGGTGCGTCATTGCCAACTGCGCAAGTCATGCGCTGCCAGCTGCAAACCGCTCCCCTCCCCAACTGCCGGACCGGCGTCGCGATGCCGCCCGGATATCAATCGTGTTTGGCACGCCAGCCGCCTGCTTCCAAACTTTCCTCAGTCAATATCACCGCACGCGCAGACCAGATATACAAAACAAAACAAGAACAAAAACAAGCTCCCTTGCGACGAAGTTTCGGACAAAGAGAGAGGAAAACAAGACTAACAGCCATGGGCTTGGTACAGGCGCTCCGTCGGTCTATCAAGGGCGACAAGGAGAAGCAACACAGCATCTCCATTACCCCCAAAGCTGCTGTCGCAATCGTTCCGCCCAAGAAGGTTCGTTGATCAGTGTGCTGCGTTTTGCCCTTTCCCGCTCTCTCCTCCTGCTTTGCGCGCGCATGTCTTTTTTGAGTCGGCAAGGTCGCATGACAAGACATTATCGCGCAAGAGGCAGCCCCACGCTTCCCGTTTCCCTTGGTCTTTTTTTCTCTCTCCCTTTGAGCTGCGTTTGCAATGGCATTTTCATTACGTCTTTTTCTTTCTGGGCCTTCCTCCGTAGTTGTAACCGCGATCCGTTTGAGGGGGACTTCTTCTTATTTCGTACGCAGGTTATCCGAGCTCTCTACGACTACGAGGCCCGCTCTGCCCAGGAGCTGGGCTTCTCCAAAGGCGACTTTTTCCACGTCATCGGCCGCGAGGACGATCCGGACTGGTACGAGGCTTGCAATCCTGCGCTGCCCGATGCGCGGGGCCTCGTGCCCGTGGCCTTTTTCCAGGCGCTGGGCAAGACGGAGAGGGACAGCCAGCAGTCGGACGGTGGCCGCCCACCGACTGCAAACAAGAACCCAGACCATGACTCTGGCTATGGCGAAGTCCACTCTCCCGGCGGCGCATCTGCGCCTCCCGCGTCTCAGCGCATGTCCAAGTCGGCCAGCAAGGGCGCCATGGTTTACGGTGTTGTCATGTACGACTTCAACGCAGAGAGATCCGACGAGCTCGAGGCCAAGGCGGGAGAGGCCATCATCGTCATTGCCCAGTCCAACCCGGAGTGGTTTGTTGCCAAGCCTATCGGTCGACTAGGCGGCCCTGGCTTGATCCCAGTGTCCTTTATTGAGCTCCGTGATATGGGCACGGGCAAGGCCATTGAGAATCCCGCAGAGGCCATCCGGAAGGCGGGCGTTCCCAAGGTCGAGGAATGGAAAAAGATGGCCACGGCTTACAAGAACAGCAGCATCACCCTGGGCAAGTTTGAGGGCGGAGGACCGTCCCAGCCGCTGGAGCAGGGCATGGAGCGTATGAGCATCCAAAATGCGCCTCAGGTGAGTCTTTGTGCGATTCATCCCATATCCAGCCCTTCCTCTTTACCTCGCCTTCTCCACTGCCTAGTTTCGTTGCCCCCTTTCATCACTTCTCCGTCTCCCACTTTGTTTCCATGTCTCTCTCGCCCTACTCTACACTTTTCTATGCTATTCCCAATCTTGCGTCGTGCCTTTTCTTTCTTTCCTTATCTCTACTTGTTCCTCTCCCTCTTCTAACCCTCTCCTCCTCTCCCCCCTATCTTTCACATATTTCTTTCATATTTCACCCCCCTCCCGTCAGTCCCCCTTACGCCTGCTTCCCGTTCAGCCTCGTTGCTCTCTTGCCGTCCTCTCCAGCAGCCTTGCCTTTTGATCAGGCATTAATGATACCCCAAATAGCCCCCACAAGGCGCCCTCAGTGGCCCTCCTCAGCCTGCTACCCACCCCCAGCAGCCTGAGTTTGTATCGAGTGCGACGACGGAACTCTATGCCCCCATCTCTGCCCGGATACCCCGTTACTGCTTTGCAGAGGACAAGTACTGGTTTGTTATCGAGACGCAGCTCGAAGATGGGCGGCACTGGGAGCTTTCCCGGTACTATGAGGACTTTTACGATTTCCAGATTGCGCTTCTCACCGAGTTCCCGGCCGAGGCGGGCAACACTGGAACCCAGAAGCGAACACTCCCTTACATGCCTGGCCCCGTGAGCTATGTGACCGATGCCATCACAGAAGGAAGGCTGCATAACCTGGATGCATATGTGAAGAACCTTCTTGGCCAGCCCCCCTACATTGCGCGTTGCACGCTTGTCAAGCAGTTCTTTGCTCCCAGGGAAGGCGATTATGAGATGGACCCTGCCACGATCGAAGAGGAATACCGGCTATCCCAGGGCTCTCAGGGCTCATCCTCGGGGTCACATGCTAACCCCGATTCGCGACAGTCATCGCGAAACAATCTGAGCGGCAATGGATACAATGGTCTCTCGGCCACCCCGAGACAAGTCAGCAACCCGCAATCAAGTAAGAATTCCCCCCACAATCGTTCTCGATGCCTCGGGCTTTCGACACCTCAGTACTGACCTTGCTGCCTCTAGTCATGCAAATGCCATCGCAGCCTCAACAGGGGCAGCCACAAGTCATGAAGATCAAGATGAACTACAATGGCGATGTCATTGCCATCCGGGTTCCCACGGACATCCAGTACCAGCAACTCTGTGACAAGGTCCGAGATCGACTCAAGGTATCGCCAAACGAGCAAGTCCAGCTGTTTTACAAGGATGAGCAGACGGGAAGTAAGCCCAGCCTCACGAACGACGCCGATCTGGATGACGCCCTTAACCGCAACGAGAAGCTCATGCTGTACGTTGAGGTGGTGTAATTGCTGCACTTTGGGAGCCCATTAACTCTTCGATGTCTATATTTTTCTACTATTTCTTCACTGGACGACCTGGACCGCCTGCCGTGGCGTAGGTACTTTGACGACACGATGAGCCACGGCGATCAACGTCTTGTACCGATGATACCCGCCTCTCAATCAGCTGGAATTGATTTTCTTGTTTCTTCTTATTGCCCGGAAACCGGACCTGGACTATTATCCCCGGAAGCTTGATTCTCCAATGCATATCCCAGTCGGCTGACGGAACCCGGACAATGTAATTTCTGGACTCTACAGGGTGCCACGGCCTATTCGATGCCACCCTTTTT
The DNA here is from genome assembly GCF_033847375.1 of Trichoderma aggressivum f. europaeum. Classification (NCBI taxonomy): domain Eukaryota; kingdom Fungi; phylum Ascomycota; class Sordariomycetes; order Hypocreales; family Hypocreaceae; genus Trichoderma; species Trichoderma aggressivum. The sequence goes on from NW_026946367.1 coordinate 149,936, forward strand.
TCTTCTTTTAACACAAAATATCTTCGCTTTATCTATCCGACTCCATATATGGTTCCGGATACAAGACCGCTTCTTTTTTAGGCCTGCCCTGCTTACGGCATGTTTTTATGATTTGTTTCTCAGATACGATTTGGATGGCCAAGCCTCGGAAAGGGCGTTTGGGAAGGACACGGCCTCACCCTTGTTTTCAAAGGTCGAATCCCTGAATCAGATGTTTTTTTTTTTTGCCGGGCTGAACCCCGGTTGCTTTTGTTTTGTCTGATCTTTTTTCTCTCTTTCTGTTTTGCGAGAGATGAAAGAGTGGAATTATACCTTGCTTGCGTGGATGTGGATGGAATTTGCTAGATATGGGGGAGAGAAGGATTTTGTTGAAGAGAGATGCGGGATGAGGGTTTCTGCCTGAGTCTAATTGAGTGGTTTGCGTGAGAGACTGAGTGACGGAATCGGGGGACCAATGTATGTATGGATGGATGGACAGATGAAAATTTTGGGAAGAAAGATTTGCTAGAACTGCAAATAATAAAAGATACAACTGAAATGACATGGAGTGAACGGGATAGTAGACGGTGGATGCTGGACGGCCTTTTGCCTGTGTGATTTGTATTTATCGAGGGCGAATAGTTTATATGACAGCCCCCTACCTATGTATATATATATCCTTTAGTCTACCCAAATGATGATATCACTTGTACTGCTTGAGTACAACACTCCAAGGATGCAGCGTTTACGTCTATTAATTCCCAATCCGCCGGAACAAAGAGAAAAAGAAGAAGCCTGCCCAAACCAAATGAATCATTGACGCATCGCTTCATATGCAAAATTAAGCCAGAAGAAGAAGAAGAAAAACAAAACAGCAAAAGTACAAAAAAGGCCATTACGCAATCCTTTCCATGAGATGCCGTCTCGTCTTCATGTTGACGACGCCGCCCACGCCAAACGCCGGTATGATGCGACACATGCGCGCGGCGGTGCTGATGAGCCAGTTTGACCTTACGACCTGCCAGCGCTGGCGCCAGCCGCCGTCGGGGCGGTTGTACATGTCCAGGCCGAGTAAGTGGACGGGCGTAGAGAAGAGCTGGACCGAGGCCGGGGCCATGAACTGCGCGGCCGTCAAGCCCGAGACGTAGCGCCGCATCCTGTCAGACAGGCGGGCGTCCACCCAGGGCGCCAAAAGCGGCGGGAGGTTGAAGGAGGCGAAGATGGTGAGGCAGTCGCGCATGGTGAAGAGGAGGTAGCTCGGCAGCGGGACGGGTCGGGGGACGGCGCCGGGGGGGCCGAAGAGGCGGACGAAGACCTGGTCCTTGTAGACGCAGAGGCCGACGTTTGCGGCGGAGGAGGCGGCGAACTTGCCGGGGCCGGAGGTGACGGAGGCGGCGGGGCGGTTGGACACGGTGGAGGATGCGGTGTCGAGGGCGTTGGCGGTCATGTAGGTGCCGCCGTAGAGGGCGAAGACGAGGGCGCAGGGGCGGGAGAAGAAGAGGGCCTGGGGGCGGGTGAGGAGGGTGCGGAGGGAGGAGCGGATGGAGGCGGCGAGGGAGTTTCTGCCGGAGGCGTTTTCCATGATGGAGCTGTTTTTTTTTTAAAAAGGAAACGGAGGATTTGAGATTAGTTGTTGGATAGGTAGGAAAGGGAGGGAGATGTTGTAGCTTACCGGTCAATGATGGTGATGATGGGGGCGATGAGGGCGCCGGCGCATGCGGCGCTTGTGGCATCTGCGCCTAGACGCCGGGCGAGTCTGTCGGTGTTCCATTTGGACTGCGGCTGTGACTGGGACGTGGGCGTGGACGTCATGGCAATGGGGAGGCGATGGCCATCTCTTGTGTTTGTGGTTGTGGTTGTGGTTGTGGTTGTTGTGACTGTGATGGCGCTTGCGATGGCGGGCATGCGCGAGGCCAAGGGTTGTGAGACCGCGTCGTCGGTCTTCATTGAGGGAAAGAGTGATGGGTGGTCGAAACAGAAGGAGAAATTGGTGAATGCAGTTGAGATCGGAGTTGCAGAGCTGGATTTGATTTGATTGTCGAGTGGGCAAATGCAAGGTCAGTTGATATCGTCTGATTCTGATGTCTTGAGAGGTACGCGGTTGAGAATGTATCCACGTCAAAACTTGGACGTTGCACCAGCGAACTTTTGGGGACTCAATTGCACCTGTAGATCATGGAAAACAAAAACAAAACGTTTAATAAAATAGGCATTCGAGACGAGGAATCCAAAACAGAGTTACACGGTCGAGCGCGATTCACCGAGTTATAGCAGTTAATTCAGCATGGTATCGATACCGATACGGAAGCCGATACCGATGATAGGCGATGGCAGCCAGTGATCGAATCGCAGGCCAGGGAATAGCTGTGCACTCATGATACGGGCTGTGAGTGGCCAGCCTGCGAACGAGGCCCCGATCTCGGAGCATGGGGGGTTATGCGAGTACATAAAGTGTTGGCAGTTTAGCAGGCTACCAAGGTGTACATAGGCAGGTGTCTACAGTGTTTGCACTTCCTGAGCAACAGGGCGACAAACGGATCGCAAGCTCGAGTCCCGGTGCAGTCTTTGATCTGTAGTCTGGAGCTCCCGGAGCTTTCGGCGGCTCGGACCCGGTCCGCGAGTGTGGGTATGATTCTGATTCTGATTCTGATTCCCCCTTCTTTTTGTCTTGGAGAGAGAGAGAGAGAGAGAGAGAGAGGGAGGGGTATCACGACAAGGGCAAAGAGTGACAGGGGACTTTGCTGGCGGGGGTGGGTACTAACGTGAAGGACCCCATGGTACAAGACTGACAGGCTCATCACATGCGTCGAGTTTCGTCATCAGCATGTATCCAGGATATCGGACATCGGACATGGCAGATGACAGATGCACGTAATATCGAAATGAGGTCCATGCCTTGACACTATCGATTAGGCTCGGACTGAATGAATGACCTCCAGAGCGCCTCACGTTTCATGTCATGTCAGTATCGGGGCTCAAGCTTACAAACTTGCAGTGTCATGTTGTTAGTACCCAAGGCAGCAGGTAGCAGCCAAGCATTGAATTGTATCCATTCCCCCCTGCGTTGACTGCTGTCAAACTCTGACAGACACACCGATCTTGGGCACATGTAGCGAGTACAGAAGCGCTCAGCGCCCGTGCCGGTGCCTAAGCGGTAGTGCTACCTGGTGTGGCTTGGCCGAGCGTCTAGCGCCAGGTACAAGCACGGCCAAGCTTGGTGAGGTCGGGCGCCAATTGAGCCACGGCCACGCATCACAACCAGCCCATCCCATCCCATCCCATCCCATCCCTTGCTGTCGACGTGGCTCGCGGGTCTTGGTGGCTGCGTCATGGCGATGCTTCTGGGCAGCGGCCGTTCCATTGCATTGCTCAAAATAACGCCTCACTGCTATGGATACAGGCACAGGCACGGGGGATGAGGTAAGCCATTCGATACAGCTGTCTATCTCTTATCCTGAGTGGCTGGTGAGTACGAGCATGGCGTCCATGGCACGGCTCGTCAGCTTCCAAATCTCTCCCTTCACGTCATTTGCCTCTTGTTTTAGGCCTGCCGTCTGCGCTGCAAGAGACGCTCGTGCCATGTCGCGGACAGGGCTCCTGGACCAGGCAATAGACCCGGACCAGCATGACTGGAAACGAGACAGCCGCGCCATCTGGAGCAGGGCAGAGTCAAGCAGCATAGCATGGATATGATATGATATGATATGCGTACAGTATGGAGTATGCGGAGGGGCAATTGGGCAACCCGGGGCTTATTATATGTACCTACTGCACTGTACGGATTACGAGTACATCAATGTCTTGTGCGCAGCACTGCAACGCTTGATAAGCGGTCCATGATGGGGATCCCCGAGGCCATTTATACGGAATTGTGACTTATCGGCAGCATCGTGAGGGCACGCCGCGGTGATGCTCGGGGCTTCACGGGAGCAGCGATTCCAGACTTTCCTCGGGCTCCAAGTGTTATCTTGGCCACAATCAGGGCATGCGGAGAGGGGGACTCGAAACAGCCTGCGAGTGGCCTTTTTGCTAAAGAGCATGCGTTGATTGAGCCCACGTCTCTCCCCGTCCTGTCCGGCTATGGAACCCGCGACAACACGCAATGCAGTACGGCCAGATGGAGCAAAGCCTCCTGGACTTGACCCTCTAGACCTGCAGTATGAGGAAGCGGCGTCGCGTGAGAGGCAAAACGCACAACGCCGAAACTGGGGCAATTGTCGTGGCCGTGGCTGGACCAATGTATCCGCATAAGGCTGCAATGCAGGCGGGTTGGGATGGAGTCTCAATATCGGTGGCCGCCAATGAGACGCCTCCAGCAACACCATCGCCATGCACGTCCAGCTTCGCTACGTGGCCAGGGTGCTATGGCCTCTGCCCGTCTCCGCACTATTCACTCCTCATGCCTGGGTTTAGTCACCAAGCCGCTGGTGAAGCCCGCATAATCCCATCTATGCAGGAGAATCGCCTGCATGGCTGGCCACGACCGCGGCACAATTCAAACGGCCCACCGAGTCTGGTTTTGCAATGGCCCTTGAGATATAATGGAGTGTCCAGTCGTCTCGTCGTTGCGGGAGAAGTGAGATGCAAGCCCATCTTCACACCCACGCCATCCTGACTTGATAATTTTTTTTGTTGTCTTTTCCCCTTGTTCCATTTGGCGGCGGCTCAAAGTCTACCTTTCGCCTTGGCCGTCTCACTACTCATTGGGGCTTCGTTTTATTACGACCCCAGCTTCCCTCTGCAACCCTTCACCGGTCTGTTCCTACTATGACTCGGCGAGGTGGAAGCTCTGATGGAACGTTTTACTTTCAGGCATGGCACGTCGCCAAAGTCGTGAGCGGGGAGTCGTGGCCTCAGAATAAAGGCCTGGCCGACTTTGTCGAGCAGAATGTCGGCCCCGCGACAAAGAAATGGCTGTATATCAAGGGATGCGTGCCAACCAGGGAGAAGCCCGGACTTCTCGTTCCCTACTCTGTGAGTCACCCACCACATCCCATTGCTCGACTGATATCATGATGAAGAGAGAAGAGGCAACTAACCAAGCTGGGTCTCGTATAGATCTGTGTCAAGTTACGCTCTCCAAAATCTGGGCAGGACCCAAAAGAGGCGGAACAGGCTCTCCTCCACTTTCGCAATGAAGAGTTCCCCAGCCTTGCAAAGACTTACTTCAACTCCAAGCTACGCATCTCGCTGGACTTCTTCAACTACTACTCCGAGGGCGCAGATTTCGACGCTCCTCTGGCCAACTTTGATTCCGTCAAGACTTCCAAGAGGTTGAAGGAAAAGGTCAAATCGGCCGTCAAGTTCGTCAAAAAGGACTTTTGGGGCGACCTTGTCCATGGATTGTACGTTTCACCCTCCTCCAGGCACAGCAATTTGCATCTGGTGATGGCGCTAACCCACCATCTTGCAGGGTCGATTCTTCAAAAGCAGAGTTCAAGGCGGCTCGGTTCATCAGGAAGCGAGGCAAAGGTATGTACAAGGCCATGGGGGACCCGGAGGACGTAGAGGAGAGCGACGTTGTTGACATATCCCTCGACCTTTCAGACCCTGCCTCCAACCCCAACATCCTGCCTGCCACGCCGCTGCAAAACCCGCTCCCGCTCCCCGTCTCGCTCCCGGGCGCCAGCTTTGCTCGTGTTCCGGAGCCTGACGTGTCTCCTTCGCCTCGACCGAGAAAGGCATCAGATCTCTCCGACACCACCGTCGGCTCTACAGATACGCGTGCTACCGATGCTAGCTCTGTTGTCACCGTCGATACCGCACAGTCTTCGATCGTTGGTGAAGAGTCCTCCTCTTCTGAGGTGCAGGATGCAAAGGAGGCCTCCTCCGAGTTGGCTGTAGTGGCCGAGGAAGAGGAAGCATCTACATCTCCTGCTATCGAAGAAACTCAAGTCGAAGCTGAAGTAGACGCTGTCGAAGCTGAGGCTAAAGTTGAAGTCGAAACTGAAGCTGGTGCTGAAGTTGAAGCTGAGGTCGAAGCCGAAGTCGAAGCTGAAGTTGAAGCTGAAGTCGAGACTGATGCTGATGCTGAGGTTGAAGCTGAAGCTGATGATGAAGCTGAAGCTGAGGTTGAACCCGAGGTTGATGCTGAAGTAGATGCTGAAGTTGAAGCTGAAGCTGAGGTTGAACCCGAGATTGATGCTGAAGTAGATGCTGAAGTTGAAGCTGAAGTCGAAGCTGAAGTCGAAGCTGAAGTCGAGATTGAAGCTGAAGTCGAGATTGAAGCTGATGCTGAGGTTGAAGCTGATGCTGAGGTTGAAGCTGATGCTGAGGTTGAAGCTGATGCTGAGGTTGAAGCTGAAGCTGAGGTTGAAGCTGAGGTTGAAGCTGAAGTTGAAGTTGAGGTTGATATGACAGACTCGGATTCGTCATACCAAGAGACAATGACTGAAGCTGCCGACGCTACCAGTTCTCCCGCAACCACCATCACCCCTTCTTCCAGCGTCGTGGCCACCAGGAGAAAGATGAATTGTGTCTCGCCTCAAGCCGCACAGACAGCCTACTTCATGGTGCAGAATAGCGGTAACTGGCTTCGCTACCTCATGGCCAACCACGGCCAGGGTGCCCAAAAGCTGGGGTCTGCCTTTTTCGACTCGCCCATCATCCTCGCCGCACCTCTCCAGGCCCTCAGTCCAGACGGCATGACGCGTGTGTATTTCATGTCACAAGCCACGAAAGAGCAAGATGAAGTGAATTACGACAAGAATGGACGCCCGGTTCACGCTCGTAAGGGTGGCAACTCAGTCCAGGAATGGGTCGTCGGAAGCGCCAAGATCTCGACCCAGGCTCTCACCATGCATCTTGGCAAGCAGCTCGAGAATAGGAATGCCAGACTCCTACCGGCGCCTCCGCCCGCGGTGCGCGAGGTCGACTCGGTCGTCGGTCCCAACAACCGACTGATAGAGATGACCGATGCGCCAGGCATTCCTCAAGCCATCCTAGTCACAACGCCCCATCCTGTCGAGGATGTCCGGGAGGGCGATATTGTGCAGGAAGAGCACGACGACGGCTTTGTTCATATCGAGACCAACGCCCTCAACAAGCTGGTCGAGGAGGTGGTATCCGAGAATGCAGACGGTGCCGATAAGAAGGGCAAGGGAGTGATGAAGCCTGAGAGGAAGTCCCGTTCCAAGGGCAAGCTTCCGAGCACCAAACACAGATCCAAGACGAACATGAAGAATTCCAAAGACAGGATCAAAAAGATGACCAAGTTGGATCAAACGACGGATGCCAGCACAAGCGCGAGGGCACATGTCAGGTTTGATATCCCGGTTGACGCCGATGGCGTCCCGCCTCGCAAACCATCCAAGGTATATACTCCTCCTTTCAACCGGAAATCTTGGCGAGATGTGGAGCCTCAAGAGCCACAGGTCATGTACGATGCCACGAGCGGATACAACTTCTTGCAAGTGGAAGACGTCCAAGTCTTTTCGTTCTCGACGTCCTCCCACGACACGATGCTGCGCACTGCTCCCGTCGCCCCCGCGGCGGTTGAGGAGGGCGAGGGCATCGGTGTCTGGTCACCTCCCGTCGTCGGCATTTTCTCTTGGATGTGGGATTATTTGGGAGGAGCGCCCAAGGTCGCTGCAGTGCATTAATCTTCGCTTTTTCAAGATGAAAAATGCAAGCGGCAAAGGTGATTACTGAGGTGAGAGAGAGCGAGCTCGATGTGCATCTGCGATGACATGAAGGGCATGGGAACGAGCAAACCGCCTTTGGAACAAGGGGTTTGATAATTTGGAATTTATCAACGGCATTGCGATGGCGCATGGGTCTTCTTTTTAAAACACCACTTTGCACGCATCTCTTTCTTTTGTTTCTTATTCTACACATTTTCTCGCTTGGGTTCACGATTGGAATCATGTTCCCCTTTGCGACTCATCGTCGTCACGAACACTCGTTTATTCCCTTTGTTACAGAAAACGAAAAACAGATTGACGGATAATGATGACGAAAGAGAGAAAAATGATACACGGACAAATTGGACATGGGATTTGGAATATACGAAATTATGGAATACGATATATAGGATATGGGAAAGACTTGGCCGGAATCAGATTGTACGCCATTTATATAGATAGATTATAGCATTTGAAAATGATTGATGTTGGGCTTTAGCCTGCTTATTGGATTGACTTTTACTGTTATTGCATTTTGAGTTGTCTGCTAAACTGTAATCACCATTTGTTGACTTCAAGCTTTCATGACTCAAAATGAAGGATAACACGCTTGGTAGTTATAGAAAGGGAATGCTGTGTGATCTTGTATAGATAAAACTTACAGGGTAAAGGATTAATTGCAATGAATACTATATATCTCTATATGTCCCCCCCAAAAAATAAGCTGACTATTGACTCTGCAGCGAGTTCAGGTCTCAAAAGAATATCTCATGTAGTTATTTATATGCTCCAATGTGTGCTGTAACAGGTATCGACCGGTCTGGGGCGCAATATCAGACTTGATCTAATCCTGTTCCCTGAGAAACCAAAGAATCCTGCTATGTCTGTCAGCATCTTGTGTAAGTATCCGGGATGCATGAAAGGGTGTAGAGTTGGAACTTACTATAGCACTTGCAGGAAGATATTTGCCCCATTTCACTGCTGTCGTGCTGTTGCCAATCCAAACTTGCCCGCTCGATTCTCTCTCCACTGCCTTGACGTATTTCTCGCAGTACTCTTCAGTGCTCATTTTTGCACCGCCACCTCCAAGAGCACGTTCTCTAATAGCTTCTTCTGCGCCCTTGTAAAGCGAAGTTGAAGGTAGTTGGAACCCAGTGTTTTCGGATCCGAGATTGCTGTTAACGACTCCCGTTACAACTGTGAGTACTTTGACCCCAAATGAAGCCATCTCTAGACGTAGCGTCTCGCTCAGAATCATGACGGCTGATTTCGATGCCGCATATGCCCCTACCTCAAGTCAGAAAATGGAGTCAACACCTAAAACCTTGCCTTGACTTACCTCCAAAAGGGACATTCAAGTAACCAGCTATGGAGCCAGTGTTGGCAATAGTTCCCTTTGCATTCATAATAAGAGGAGAAAATGCTTTTATCATCGCCAAAGGGCCCCAGAGGTTAACATTAAACATGTTTCTAGCTTCCTCTTCATCAGTATCCAACACCGGCATCATCATTAATGCACCAGCGTTATTGCACAGGCAGTCGAGACTTCCTCCAGTCTCTTGCTTTACTGCTTCGACGGCAGCTTCGATGCTGAGTGAAGAGGTAACGTCGAGTGCGAGGAGTTGGACATTGGGGAGGTTTGCCAGGCTTGCCATCTTTGAGATGTTGCGAGTTGTTGCAAAGACTTTCCAGCCGTGTTTTTGGAAAGAAAGGGCTAAACCTGCGCCGATTCCTCCATCGCTGCAGCCGGTAATGAGAACGGATTTCGATGACATATCTGGAGACGGTTTTATGTTGTGCAAAAGACTATTAGATGGTGAAAAGCAAGAGGTAAGCAGAGAAGACGGTTCGTGAAATGATTGATCAATGTAAAGGAATATAATAGAGGTATCAGAATAGACTGCGAACTTGAGGAACTATTTAGAAATATATGGCCATATATATAGGACTTGTTATATACTCATACCAATGGCATATGCTTTGGATTCGGGTCAACTCTGCGCCGCCCAACTCCAACGAAACACCAAGTTGTAGAAGAACTCTAATTGGGCACCTGGATTAATATCATTATGCTGACTACAAATGACTGAAATAGGAAGTGACGGCGAAAATTAGTTCGAAGCGTCGGTGTAACTGATTTCTCAAATCAAGACAAATTATTTTCATATTAACTTTCATTATAATATTAAAAACATGAATTAAGCTGTAATAAAAATCATTCGGCTATTCAACTATAAAGTCTTCAAGGTGCCTCTGTAGTACAAAACTTCAGCTGCTTGCTTTATAGTTCTTTAAAATAAAACAACCATAGTAGGCAAGCTTGTATTGCAGATCAGGTGAATGGCCATCGGGACAAATCATAAATTCAGTGTCCTAGTATTTTGTCCTATCAAAAACTACTTTCTATGTAGATCGCCTCCTGCTTATGATCTTAAGCGCGATGTTTGTGACAACATGAAGCCAGTAGCCGGTAATGATTGACTTGAATCGCCAGGGTTCGACCAAGGTAGTATCAGGACCAATACGCAGCTTTGCCTGGCAGGGTACATGTAATTCGAGCCTCTCTGAGGGCCTTGTACATGTACCTATCATCCTAAACTCGAGTCAGACCCTGGCCGCCAATCCAATGTCGGAGAAGAGCAGAGTTGCCCAGCCTCAATGATGCCAAGGCCTCTGTGTCCAAAGCTTTGTGACTATCGACTCTAGAGCTGATAGTGTCTTGGCTTGGCTCCAGCTGAGGCTTTGATCTCCCAACAGCAATCAATAGGGCCCCCATAGAGGCCTTGGGAATGTGGCAATCGCCCATCATTTACCGTACAAGGCAAACGCTTGCTAGGTGGCGCACATTCACACCCCTGTAGATACACTGATTAAGTGCTAGTCCCTGAGGGCTGAATGCTTGGACCTACATAGCTTCATGTTGTCTTGGTTTGCCAGGACTTCCCTCGTCCAGGTTGGCAATGGCGCACTGTTCGCCAGATATATTAGTGAGAAACCTCGTGCCTTGGGGAGCGCCAAAGCGTAACCGCAGAAATCATCATTCACAGCCTTTTCACTATTTTGAAAATAGAACCATCAGGTACTTTGTTGCGTACTTTACGGTATGAAGTGGTGCTTTCTTTCATTGCCCGCTCTAGCGGTGGCATTCCTGTTTAGCACGGCGGTCAGTTACTACTGCATCCCTTCCTCATCGCTGGTCCTATGTTGTGTGTTGCGAATCCCATCTCTCTTACCCTGGGTCGTTGCGGGCGTTCGTGGTCCGTTATCCATTTGCTGCACAAGGATGAGGGCTAATAACTTCAGTCGAAACAGCAGGCAGCTCAGCTTCTCGCGGGTAACACAGGACCATGTGCAACCGACGACTCCATCGTCTACCTGACCTGGATTCAGAAGCATAAACCTGCCGGCGTGAAGGGCACCTGGATAGATCCCTTTTCCACCGAGGCGTGGTGGAATGCAAATAACGGAAACAAAGTATCTAAGCGTGAGCATGTATTTGCATTCGCGCATGCGAAACCTAGCACCGAGCTTCACGAGATTCTCAAACGCCAGCTTGATTGTAAGTTTGCTAGATTTCCCTTCCTTGCTGTGGCACGAATCTTCTCTCATCTTTTCTTTCTTGCCTATTCTGCCAGGTTCCGATTCTGAATCCCCCGGAGTCTGCCTTCGCGACCGAGACCGCCTGCTCTGCTACAGCCAGTCCAGCGGCATTGGTGTATATGAAGATGGCTACAAGCTCAACTTCATCACCGGTGATTACACCACACCAACCGGGGAGAAGGGCAATGTTCAATTCGGTCCTTGCCCTGGCGCTGTGTATAATGAGGAAGATGACGGCAGGCGCTGCACCCGCGATCCAACCCCAACAATCACCGCCACGACGTCCGCTGGCTCCGCGTCGCGAACTGCGCCATCTGATGGTTCAGATACAGCAGACACTATCACCACATCAACGGCAGATAGCCGTGCGGCTGCGACTTTACATCCAAACGTAATGCCAATGCTTTTCGCGGCTGGTGGTCTGCCATGGCTGCTGCAGATTTGAAGATTATGCGCAAGTAGTTTGTTGATAGCTAACTCGGAGTTCTTTGCTATACGTTCAGACTAACTTGTGACTATGCTACACAATTGATAATTTAACAACGGGACCAATATTTAGCAACAATAAAAACACTGTAAACTTAAATCCATGCCTCTTCTGCGATAATAGCTACACGTATTTAGTCGAAGTTGGTCTGGATAGTTTTGTTTGACATATATATATATATTCATCCGCAGATGTGATCACCCTTGCAATATGTCCCCAAGTGCTTAACATTTCCACTCCGTCCTATTCGAATCATTATAATCTCGCCCTCACAGGTTCCTGATACAGTTCTTCCGACTTCTCCGCCTCTTGTTTCATCATCTCCGCCGCAATATTACGCAAATCAGGTTTCCTCAGCTTCCCGCTCGCCGTCTTGGGCCACGCCTGGAAAGCAGGATGTGAGCCCAACCAAATGACATATCGTGGCCGCTTGAAGTACGCCAGCGTCTCAGTGACCCACGCGCGGAGGTCGTCGTCTGAAGGCCTGTCCGTGTCTGTTGCCGTGGGCTCGACAAATGCGCAGATTTGCTCGCCGTATTTGGCGTCAGGGACCCCGATGACAGAGGCCTGTGCAATAGAAGGATGTGCGACAAGACGCTCTTCTATCTCTAGAGGCGAAATGTTTTCACCGCCACGGATAATCATGTCCTTGATACGGCCTGTGATGACAAAGAAGCCGTCGGGGTCAAAGTAACCCTCATCGCCTGTGTGAAACCACTCCAGGCCATCTTCAGGAGAGATTCGATGAGCCTCTGCGGTGCGCTCGGGGTTTCCATAGTACCCAGCCTGGATGCCGTTGCCACGGAGGGCGATTTCGCCTCGCTGGCCTCGAGGAACTGTCTTGCCGGTAGAAGGATCGGCTATTCGAGCAGAGAAGCCGGGGAACAGGCGGCCAGATGTGATTGTACGCTGGGCGATAGTATCAGAATCACGGGTCATTGTGACGATGGATGAAGCTTCAGTAAGGCCCCAATTGGTATGCGTCTGGGTGATGCCAAAGGCAGACCAGACTTTGCGCATCAACGGTTCGGGGACGGCCGATCCAGACAGTATGGCGAAGCGAAGGCTAGTGAGATCAAACTCCTTGAAGCGAGGATGAGCCATTTCGGCGACGAACATGGTTGTGACACCGTACAGACCGGTGCAGCTGTATTTAGCAATGCATGATAGTGTGGCCTCGACATTGAAGATGCTGGCAGGCAGTATCAGCGATGCTCCAAAAGCAGTTGCAGTGGCAAGGCCGATAATGAGACCGAAGCTGTGGAACAATGGCACCGGTAGGCAAATGCGGTCCGAGGCTTTGAGATACATGGTGCTGCCTATGTAGCGGCCGGCGTTGTAGATGCCACTATGAGTCAAGGCAGAGGCTTTAGGGAGGCCTGTTGATCCACTGGTGAATTGTAGATTCATGACATCTCTGGCGTGAATCTTGGTTTCCATTGCAAGTAGATCAACGACACTACTGCGGCCGCGAACAAGCACATCTTCGTAGTTATGGTAGTCGTTGTACCCTAGCTTGACGAGAGCAGGCTCTTTATCTGCATTCACTATGATGATGTTCCGTAGAGATGGAATACCATTTCTCAAATTCGGGATCCAATGGCGGTAATCATAGCGGTCGAACCGCGGGACCATGACGAGTGTGGAAACGCCGCACGATGACAGGACAGAGTGAAGCTCCTGCTCGCTATAGGCATAATTGGCCAGCGTGACGGGTGCGCCAATCTTGGTACAGGCGAAGAAAGTTTCGATGTATTCAATCTCGTTGCCCATGAGGATAGCGATTCGGTCGCCTCGCTTGGCGCCCAAGGCGACGAATCCACGAGCGAGATCATCGGATCGAGTGTCGGCCTCGGCATAGGTCAACGATTTCTGCTGATGATCGGAGGCAACGAGCAGTGCAGACGGTCGAGCTTTGGCTTGTTCGCGGAGGAGACAACCAAATGTTTTGTGTATAGGAACGGGTTGAGCTGGGCCGTGGAGGATGGAGAGGTCGGCATTGTTTGTGGAGGACATGGCTGGTGATTCTCTACTGTCTGCCATGGCTTGAGTGTGATTGGAGAGGGGAGGGGGGGAGAAGTCGGGAAGAATTTGAGCATGAGAGAAGAGAGAAGAGTTTCATGCGATCTAGGCAAAGAGAAGAGCTGTAATTTGAGAGGATAGAGGAGGGGGGAGTGTCTTGGAGCTGGGATTGGCCTTGGTCCGCTTCGGCCCGGAGGTGGGGCCGATCCGGGGTCCGGAGGCGGAGGCGAGGAGAAGCCTCGTCTTTTCATAGGCGAAGCGAATGAACTTGATGCACGTCGTCTATTGTATCGGTGTGTTTGCAAATCATATTCAAACTTTGCCTCTTGTAAAGGGTGATTTTGCTCGCGAGTCGGGGCTTGGTTGTATGGCTTTGTGGTGGTCGTTGGATCGGGGCGACACGCGACACGCGATAGACGAGCGGGTGGTGTGGGGATAGGCGGCATTCACGCCGAGGGAACTGGCCGAATTTGTGGAGGAACAGTGGCTGTTGATGGGGACTAATTGAGGAGTAATGGCTTTATTTGAAGTACCCGACAGTGCAGCTATTCAATTTGAGAGAAGAATGGCGTGTAATACGAAGAGATATGTGGACTTATTCGGGCCCTTCTGAAGTAGACCTAACACGCATCCAACAAGACAGCGCCGGTGAACTAAGCATCAAAATGAATGTTCGAGATAGGATTGTTGTTGTTACAGGAGGGTAGGTTTCCACTCTATAATATCCCTGCTGTGCGTTCTACTCTGCTAAAACAACACAATGACAGCCTGTCTGGCCTCGGTGCGGCGACAGTCAAGCTCATGAGCAGCCTCGGCGCTTCAATAGCCGTCTTCGATTTGCAGCTGCCAACCGGTAGCTCAGACTCGCAGAAACATCGATACTTCAAGGTCGATGTGTCCAACACAGAACAAGTAGCCACAGCGGTAAAGGCAGTGGCAGCGTGGAGCAAAGAGACAAGCAAGCCCATTGCCGCGGTGGTGTGCTGCGCTGGGTTCCTCGGGCCGGCAAAGGTGAGATGCCCTTACATAGATGGGCTTGTAACTTTCAGCCAACTGATCATGTATACAGATTCTCTCCAAAAACAACAGTCCTTTGGCCCTCGAGACGTTTAAAAAGGTGGTTGACATCAGCCTCACCGGCACCGTCGACATTATCCGCCAAATCCTGCCTTACATGTCAACTCAACCTGCCGACGAAAACGGCTCGCGGGGCGTCATAATTACCGTCTCATCAGCCGCCGCTTTTGACGGCCAAGAAGGCCAAGTTTCATACAGCGCAGCCAAAGGAGCCATCGCGTCCATGACGCTACCACTAGCAAGAGATCTCTCGCGATGGGGAATAAGGGCAGTTTGCATTGCGCCGGGCATGTTTGATACGGGTATGGTCGAGGGAATGCCAGAAAAGGCAAGGGAGAGCTTAAAGAAGACGCTGGAGTTTCCGGCGAGAGCGGGTAGACCGGAGGAGTTTGCGGGGATGGTTAAGAGTGTAGTTGAGAATGTCATGTTGAATGGGACGGTGATACGGCTGGACGGAGCGGCGAGGATGCCGAGCCGGTTGTAATCTTTAGTATAGACATATCTACCATGATGAAATCTATGATTATCAGCATCATCATTATTATTCTAATTCTATGTTTGCCTTTGTGTGTGATGATTGACATGGTTACAAATACAGCCGGATCGAGGCTACTACAGTCGCATTCTCGTCTCGTAGTTACGCATATTACATGTACCTTTAGTAACACTAATTATTAAAACAATGTAACCAACACAATCTCCGTTTATCAACTACCGCATAACTCGTCTGTAATTTGAATATCGTGTTGCTGCATTGCTTAAAATAGAACGAGAACAAGAAGTGGTGGATGGGCGGGTCTCGGCTGTCGTCTATCGCCAAAGAAGATTGAAATGTGGATGATATCAGCAATACCTTCAATTACCTATGCATCATACGCCCTAAACTCCAGTGTAGAGCAATTCTGTGGACTAGCGATCTCAATTAATTCTGGGCGAACTTGGGGCGAAATTAGAGCGACCAAATTATCCGAGGTATATCGCAACAGCCGTGACGAGATCGGAATAATCAGCTCTCCTTTAACCAGGATAAAACATGCCGCTTCTCAAATTACAATAAAAAATATATACACAAGCATCATAGTAGACGACAGTTTCATTTCTTCAAGAATCATTGAATACATCATAATGCCTGGCTCACCGTCCTCCTTTGTTGTCGGGGTTGGCATGACGCCGTTCCTCTCCCCCAAAAAGTCTGCAAGTCTCGCGGCCAACCCACAGTCAGATTATCTTGATCTCGCTGTCGAAGCTGGAGTCAAAGCTCTGCTAGACGCTGGCCTCACTTTTGACAAAGTAGACCAGGGCATAGGATGCTATGTATTTGGAGACTCAACATGTGCCCAGCGCGTCTTCTACAGCTTGGGAATGACGAGCATCCCCATCCTCAATGTTCACAACTATTGCAGCTCGGGGAGCACTGGTCTTTGGCTGGCAAATCAAGCCATTCGCTCCGGTGATGCAGACTGCGTCATGGTTGTTGGCTTCGACAAGATGTATCCGGGAGTGCTTCCTCAGACACACAAGGATCGCACAAATCCCCTGTCGCGTGTTCTTGATCTCTCCAAGGCGCAGATCCCTGAAGCAGACCGTAATAAGCCATCGCCGGGTTGGAGTCCTCAACTCTACGCCAATGCTCAAGCAGAGTATCTTGATAGATATGGAGGGCCTAGTGGTGCTGAGAGGCGTGACTTTGCGCGCATTACGGCTATTAATCGAGAGCATGGCACTCGAAACCCTTACTCTCAGCTGTCGAAGGCCGTTTCAGCCGAAGATGTTTTGTCCAGTCCAGTGATTTCTGGAGACATTACACGTCTTCAGTGCTGCCCCTCATCGGTAAGTAATGAATATCAAATCTTCTATATTGTATCTTTTTGACTAACCATGATAAAATGTTTAGACTGGCGCGGCAGCAGCGGTTATTGTGTCTGAATCCTTCCTGGCTGCTCATCCCTATCTTCGAAGCACAGCCATCCAGATCGCGGGCCAGTCCCTAGCCACGGATTCCTCAAAGTTTTTCGAGTCAAAAAGCGCAATTGAGCTTATCGGTTCTGATATGACGCGGATTGCATCAAAGCGTGCTTACGAACAAGCAGGCATCACACCCAAGGATGTTTCCGTGATCGAGCTGCATGATTGCTTCACCACCAACGAAATGTGTGCTCTAGAAGGGCTAGGTTTAGCCGAAGAGGGTAAAGCATGGAAGCTTGTTCGAGACGGTCTCATCACATATAATCCAAAAGGAAAAGAGAAAGGTTGGATTGTGAATCCAAGTGGAGGGCTCATCTCCAAGGGACATCCCCTAGGCGCCACAGGATTGGCACAATGTGCAGAACTGGGTTAGTTGCTCCATCATCTTGATCATTTCATTTTGAGGCACAACATCGTTAACAAGATCATGTAATTGTCAACAGTCTGGCATCTCCGTGGATGGGCAAAGCGGCGGTCAGTTGCATCGACACGGTATTGCCTCCAGCATAACATGGGCATGGGCGGTGCGACGGTGGTGACGATATACAAGAGGATAGATGGTGAGGCAGCTCCGAAGATTGAGGATACAAAGCCGGAAGAAGATGGACGAAGTCGCTTGGGCTACAATCCTGCAGAAGAAGCGCGATCTATCAGCCGTGAAGACTGGGCGAGTGTGATTGCACAAGGAGAAGCAAGTTCGGCGTGGGCGGCGGCTGAATTGCCGTGGAATTTGAATCCGGGGGCTTATAGTACTAGAGCCAAGCTGTAGAGATAGATGGCTGTAATCGTTTCCGAATAGAAAACGGAAGAGGCTGTTGTGTAGTCATTAATACTTGTATGTATAACACAAGATGTAAAGATGAAATCGAATGAAGAATGTCGAGATTTGCTTCCAGGTTCCATGGATGCCACCCAGTGCACCTGAGAAAGCTCTACCGCGCCATAACGGTGGGAGTTATAGCGGCCTTTAGCTGCTGTTAGCGGCCCACTGCCCTATAACGCACCGTCTCCGCCCCCGCATTTTGCTGCCTGGGGCATCACGGAGCTCTTTTCTCAGCCCAGACAGTTACATGTAGTTACTGGACATGATCCTTCCTCACCTCCAGTCTGCCACTCGTGAATCACCATCATCGTCAAAACATGTCCACTCGAACTGGAATTGTCAGGCGTCAAAGCATTGCTCTCGGTCGCTCCGGTCCGCGGTCCAAAAACGGATGCGCAACTTGTCGCCTCCGCAGAGTTCGCTGCGATGAGAAACGGCCGAATTGCGGCCACTGCGATAGACTCAAACTCGAGTGCAACTATCAGCCTCCACGGCCTCGGCGCAGTCAAAGAAGACTTCCATCTCCTGACGAAAGCTCAGTTAGCTCTCGACAAGACGCAGAAGTCGATGATGAATCACGGAGATTCAGTGTGGTCGATGAGAGTACATGTAGCGAGGGGGCCTCAATGCCGATGTCGTCCTTTTCAGCAGCAACTCCATCACGCCCAAACAATGACTTGCGGAATATGCAAACAATTCTGCCTACTACTGACATCAACGATCAATTCGATGTTTCATCTGACAATACAAATCCAGCTGGCCTCATCTCAGACCCAATGGCGCCCTATATAACCCCAACAACTGCTTCGGCCCTGGATATCGGCTCTACCTCTATACCTTCAGGAGACCATCCAGGGGAACTATCACAATCGCCTTGGAGCCCCAGCTGGTTCGACAGGCTGCCTCTCCCCGACTCGGCATTTTCTTTCACTTCGATAGGATTCACCAGCGCTCTCAGCCCCAACTTCTTCAACGCTGATCAATCATCGGCCTGGCGTGGTGGTGCTCTTCCCGAAATGGACGGCAGCACAATCCTTACAACCTCAAACGTGGATGGTGGCCCAGGCGTACACACTCTTATACAAAGTAATACTGATGATCAGCTTGCCGATGTGGACGGACAAGATGACGGTGGCCAAGTGAGCAAACCGGGATACAAACCTGCCTTTGCCTTTTCACCGCCACTTCTCTCAGACGCCCAGGAAGAGCTGCTCCTTAAGACTTTTGAGTGCGCTATTCAGCCCCCAGCCTCTCTTGCCAGCATCCACCCTCTGGGCTGGCCCAAGATCAAGCGTTATGTGCTTCATATGGCCAACGGGAAACACACCTCGATAGAATACGGGGCTGTCATGCATGCCCTTGCAGCTCTCAGTGCCATGCTCTTCGAGCCTAGCCGACCAGCTGCTTTAGCTGCCCTGGGGAGCCGCGTATCCACCTGCCGCGATGACTTTGGCCTTTTGTCTCTGAGGTTGCACGATGTTGCTTGTGTTGCACTCAAGTTGAGCCTCTCGCACGCGGGATGGGAAGAGCGAAGCAGCCGAGCTCTTCTGGTAGCCATTTTCCTGCTGGCTTGGTTTGAGACGGCCTACGATGGCAATGATCAGGTTCGACCTAGCTTCCCAGAGGATATCGCCGAACAGGTCATTGTCAACGGTCGGTGTTGGGACGCTGGTTCCGCGAGCCTTTTCCAGTGGCTAGACTCGTTTGACGCCAAGATGTCTCATATGGGCGGTCGTCATCTTCTTTCAGAGCCGGCTTTGGAGATCATCAGAAAGCCACACCCTGGAGTCACCGACTCAGCAAGTATGGAAGTGGCAGATAGTGATGCCCTCAATGACATTGACGGGATATCTACTGCTACTACTGCCGCCCTAGTCATGAACAGAAAGGGCGAAAATGTCAATATGAAGCCTCGAAATGGCGGCTCGAGACTCGCTACGTTATTGGCAGAGCCGCCCACGATCCCCAAGAATGTAGTGTGTATGGGTGTTTTCAACATTCTACTCCAGCCGGCCTTTGAATTTCACATGGCATCTCAGGCATACTCGCGGCGCGTTGGCTGTCACGATCGCCACCACCGTCCGCGTGGAACCCCTGAGGATGAGCTGGAAGTCATGAAGGCATGCATGGGTTTTGAAGAAGAATTGGAGGAGCTGTGGCGGCGTCGACCCAGCATCTTAGACCTCGATGCCTCACAGTTACGGCTTTTTGTGAGTGACAACATTGCCCGCAGGCTGGAGCAGCTATTCAGCGTCTACATTGCAACTTTTTGGGCTCACTTCATCTACATCCACCGTGTGGCATACTGGACTTTGCAACACACGCCTATTGCTCTCAAAGCTTTGACGCAGACAGGTAACATGATGCGCCGCAGCGTCGGTCAGCCTATACACCAGCACGCCTTTGACGCGAGCATCCCACGCACGACCTCTACCGCTATCCATCCTGGATTGATGTGGGTGTGCTTTTTATTCGGCTGCGAGGTGACAGATCCTGTGCAACAAGAATGGGCAGTGTTACAGCTGAGAGCTCTGGGTCGGCTCAGCGGCACAACTCAACGACAGGCGACAGCGCTTGACGGCACCGAGGGAGACGGATTGCCAATTGGAGGGTTAGATCAAAAGGGGGCGCAGACGGCCTTCAAGGTGGCACGCCTTCTCGAAGTCATTATTGAGCGCCAGACTAAGCTGGGCGCTCGTGTGGATGGCAAGTATTTGAGCCAGGAGATCTTTGGCTGCCATTTTTACATCATTTAAATAATACAGGCAACAGGATACACCCATGGTATTGTGCGCCCCGAAGTGGCTGCAGGTGACACAGTGAGACATGTCTAACTCAACAATTCTCGTCGGAGGCGAAGGGGTTCGTTCTTACCGAGACCCCGAAGAGACTATCAAAAGAATCCCTTGACGACAGGCTTACTCCAAAGCCACGCGACTGGCTGGTCAACGCACGAGGCTTTCCCGCGCCATCTCCGCATCAGAAACTATCTACCGGATCCTACCAGCGCTATTACAAGCCATCCCCACTAACACCACTGTCACGCTGCTCCCATTCGTCCTCGCCTATCGTCTACCGGCTAATCTCGATGCCATTTGTATTTCCCCATGGGGAGAATCTGCTAAGAAAGGGCGGGGAGAGGGAACACGGCAAGGGCCTGCATGTCTTACCTCTTCCAACTCTCGTGGAACGGTGGTGTGAATCAAGACTCTATCCCAGCGACTCTTGAGCCTGGCTTTGGTATCAACGTAAGCTTTGTCTTAGGTTTTTGGCCGTCATTCCGTTTATATATGTCGTCTGATTCTCCCTGTGTTTCGTTGTAGGCGCCTTCCAAGTCCACAACTCGAAAAGTGCTGTTGGCTTGCATCCACCATCACCACTTTTGATTAGCTATACCCAAGTTCTCATCATCTTGAGTCATTAGCCATGACAGTTATGGATGACGAAAAGCTTCCAAAGACCATTGAGGATGGGACCAGCTCCCATCTCGAGCGTGCGCAGGAAATTGATCCAGCCATCGAGAAGAGGCAAGTCGTTGTCTTCATGAGGACGTGATGATCATCAACAATGAGAGACTAATACAAAGTGACCATTCAGAATCGTGCGCAAGATAGACTTGAGGCTGATGCCTTTTACCGTCTGGATCTATCTCCTATGCTACATGGACAGGTCCAATATCGGTATGCAACTCTTTTCTATCTGTACCATAATCTCGTCACCATCTAATTGACTGTTACCTTAGGCAATGCCAAGATTTTGAATGCCGATGCGGGACACGACTTGCTAGATTCAACCCATATGACGACGAAAGAGTACACCATTGCTCTCATGGTCTTTCTGGTGGCATACTCCATCTTCGAAGCACCAAGCAATCTCGCAGCCAAGGCTTTGCAGCCCAATTAGTAAGATCTAATCATTCATTATTCCTTGATATCTACCATGAGTTTACATACTAACCGCCGTATTCGTGCCATAAAGTTGGCTTGGCTTCTTGGTCATTGGCTTCGGAGCCTTCTGCACGGCCATCGCCGGGGCGAACAGCTTCGCCAGCACATCGGCCCTGCGATTCTTCCTCGGTGCCTTTGAGGCAGGCATTTTCCCCGGCATGGTATTTTTCATGAGTTTTTGGTACAAGGCGGAGGAGCGAGCAACTCGGATTGCGCTGTTTCTTTGCAGTGCTACTTTGGCTGGCGCATTTGGCGGGTAGGTTTTCATGAATTCGAGTCCTAGGCTGTCGATATAAATAAGTAAAAACATTATAGCTGACTTTTTCATTCTCAAAGAGCTATTGCATTTGGAGTTGGACATATGGATGGCAGATTGGGCCTCGAAGGTTGGCGATGGTTGTTCATCGTTGAGGGCGTTCCGTCCAGTGAGTTATCAACTCTTCTGCTTCTGAGTTCAGCCATATCAAGTCCTCTCTAACGTGATTATCACATGTAGTTGTCCTAGGAATCTTGACGTTTTTATTCATGCCAAGTTATCCGGAAAAGGCTGGCTGGCTTACTGAGGAAGAAAAGGCCATCCAAGTGGCACGCCTCGGCGTCAATTCATCTCACGGGTATGCAGAATCTTACAAGTCAAATTCAACGACCCGAGACTAATTTTACATAGAGAGGCAAAACTCAACTGGGAGGATGCAAAGGCTACTCTTAAGGACGTTAGACTATACGTGCATTACATCACGTATATGTGCATCGGTGTCGGCGTCTCATCGCTGTCTCTCTTTGCCCCTACCATTGTTTCGGGTCTTGGCTACAAGAATCTCCAGGCCCAGCTGTTTACTATTCCTCCTTACGCCGTTGCATACGTCGTTACTCTTGTCTTGGCCATAATATCCGACCACAAGAAGACGAGGGGTCTCGTGGCTGGCGGATGTTTTCTCTTTGGCACCATTGCCTTTATCATCCAAGGTGAGTCTATAGTCTGTCTTCGTCGGATCTCTAAATGCGGAAGCTCATATATTATTGTACAGCCTGTTTGCCTGGCAAGCTATATGCCGCCCGTTATGCAATGCTTTGCATCAGCACCGCCGGCGTCTTTGCTGGTCTTCCCCCGCTGTGCGCTTGGATCTCGGACAATGTGCGAACTACCACGGCGGGATCCCTAGCTACAGGACTCAACATTGCCTTTACAGGGCCTGGTCAGATTATTGGCGTCTGGATCTATCGCGCGCAGGACGCGCCATTCTATCGCCTGGGCCATGGAATCAATGCTGGGTTCCTTGCCGTGGGGACGGTGCTGAGCTTTTCTTTGTGGTGGCATTACACGCGGCTGAACAAGAAGCTGGTGGGCACCAATGAACCCAGATGGATTGCGTAGAAGTTTGATACATAGATGAATGGATTGGTGCTTTGTTCTTTGGTCGAAGCGAGATGTAATTCTTTTGATGATGTTCTGTGCACCCAAATTGTAATTGTAAATAGAAGGCTATACCCCCAGGCGACGATTATGGTCGATACATCAAGGTTCCTTCATTTACACATGAATTAGTGATTCATTTTGGCCGAATAGCGTTTTCGTTAAGAGAGCACCTAAGCAGACGTAGAAGGCTAAGTGTTATTATGGCGTGATAGGTATGAGAATGAATACCTGCATGTACCTACTAGGCATTAGAATAATCGTGGCTATCGACATATGATCTAACACTTTTGTATATGGCGGCTTGTTGACCCAGAGAGACCCTCTCTGGAAGAATACCAATAGGGAGACTCTATTCTCAGAGCCCAAAGTACTCAACCTTGGCATGATTCTCTATAATTTTTGGAGGGAAATACTCATCCAATGAACTCCTGCGCGGTGTAAGGGTGCTCGCCCTACCGGCTCGGGTCAAGATCGAAAGAAGCAAATTGAAAGAGGCTCGACAAGTGAGGTTACATGTAAGTAGCACCGGATCAGTCTAGTACTAGGTAGATTAAACGAAGTGGAAGTGACAATTGACCACATATTCGCCAAACATTGGATTATGAGAGATGTACTTGGCCTGAGTAGTAGCATTTGCGCATACGTGAAGCGTTTACTCTCAGATTTGACTAGCCCTGAATCCAAGTTGAAGGCAGGGCACCTGATGATGGGGAAAGGGCAGTGACTTCTCAACTTCTACGCGTTATCCTCTATGACGAATGGTCTTTTAATAATTGTGCAGCAGCTGTTTGCTTGCATCAACCCGTTGAAGAATCTGAACTCGTGGTATTGTCTGGTCTAGACCCAATGCTCACTCTTAATACAAATGAGCCCAGATTCTAGATTCTCCAACTACTGTGCCATAACCGTAGCTATTCTCGCATCATTTGCCTACTCGTGTAATGGGCCATCCTCACCGTTTGGTACCGATCTCACCATCTCATTCTCGTTCATCCCTCATATTGTGTCAGTATCTCTTCGTCCTTCGCGTAGTCTGGCCATCTATTTCCAACTACGCTTCCACGATTTGGCGCCCCAGTCACTCTCAGCCTCTCTCCATAGGCACCAGCCATTCAGGCTACGTATTCGAAGACCTTTGATGGATGTCCTCCTTCAACTGAACTTTCAGGTGAGGACCCCCTGTGATGGTTGAAACGACTTTTTATCCAAGCTTCGGCAATGAGGAGAGTTACTTTCTGAGGGGAGGCTCACGCTTAGCCCACTCAGCCTTTGGCTGACTCTTTTTTGTGTCTCTAGGAAGTGTTCTCGGCCTCAGACCTTTTCAGGTATTTTCATCACTGGCATCAGAACCCCCCAATTCTTCAGGTGAGGACCCCCTATGATGTTTGTATACGACTTTTTCCGAGCTTCGGCAATGAGGAGAGTAGCATTCCGAGGGGAGGCTCACGCTTAGCCCACTCGGCCTTTTGGCTGACTCCTTTTTTTGTGTCTCTAGGAGGTGTTCTCGGCCTCAGACCTTTTCAGGTGTTTTCATCATCGACCGCTGACAATTCAGACAACGAAACCGTCGACGCTGTACACTCGTGCAGCATCGCGTTTTGGTGTGGAAAGTAGAGGGTGCCGAGAGCCGCTGTTTGGCTTTGTTTTTGATTTGGCTTTGACTTTGATTTCTTCCAGACGTGGCATTCTTGGAGAAGTGGCGGATATTCTGGCTCTTTTCTCAGAGAATTTGATGTACATTACCAGTGAACTGAACAATGTGAACTCTGACATGATTCTGAAACAATGTTGTCTCGCTGGTCTTGAATGCTGGATAAATGCAGAGACTTCGCGTATTTGACGGTAACCAGATGTACCTAGGCAATTGCTTTAATGTGGTAGGTTGTAACTTACACCGTGGCCGATTTGACTTTGGACGGTGCTTAGACAGAACCGCAGGTTTCTCTTATATTGAGACGAGGGTGTCTGATAGCAGCGACACAAGGAAGTCGGGAGAAGAATTGATGAGGGGAGGTTATGAGTAGAAGCGAGATACTTTTTATGCTTTATACAAAAGATGTGGAGGCCACGTCGGAAGTGGATATGTCGTATTAAACCTTTCCATGATTTGATGGAAAGTTTTTCGTGGAAAGCTTCTTCATGGAAGGCTTTTTCACCGTGTAAAACATTTACCTGTGAGTTGGATCAAAATCTCGACTGTGGCTTGAAAACCAAGGCTTTTTTCTCAATTTCTAACTTCAACACTGGCTGAAGTTAATCAGGACTCCTGGAAAGTATGGGTACTGCCTTGAAAACTTTCGGCTGAGAGAATCTTCTCGATAGCAGTCAAAACTCAGCCTAGCAATTTCGCCGCAATGGAGTGCAGTCACTCAGCCTCGGCTACTTATGAATCTGGTCGAGTCAAGCCATGTGCATTGTGCGCCTATTCTCATGCTCGTCTAGAAAGCCCAGACAAAGCCCAGATTTCGGATATCAGATGAAGACGAATTGAAAACAAGTCTAAGAGCCGTGAGCTTTTATTTTCACAGACAATTCCCAAGAGAATCGAAGCTACGTGTAGACAACCCAGTTCTATGCATTAGAATAATGAATAGAAAGGTATGTTCCGGCGCTGTTTATAGTCGATATATCACAGTTGATCAATTAATGCATGAAAGCATAGGTAATATTCTAGATAAACATGCATGTAGCGTCTAATCCAGCATGCGGCCGGGGAGAGAGGTAGTAAAGTCGAACGCCTGGCTGATCGTAACATGGGTGTAAGTGAGATGTCTTTGAACTTGCAAAACACCAAGCAAGGCTTCACGAGATATGAGCTTATAAAGAAATAATCAAGAATAAAGACCAGTTTTACTTCATTGGAGCAGCGCATCATTACACCCCCAAGCCGCCCCCCCCCCCCCCCCCCCCCCCCCCCCCCCCCCCCCCCCCCCCCCCCCCCCGCGTA